>NC_061090.1:50525273-50527773 GCF_015104395.2 Macrobrachium nipponense | reverse complement strand
AAGTATAAAAGTTCCCCATTAAAACACTCTGCTTTAAAGCTAAGGACTAAAATTCGGTGAACTCACTTCCACCCTTATCAAGGGTGGAAGTGAGTCCAACGAAATATAGTTCTTAGCTTTAAACCAGAGTATTTTATGAGGCCTTTTATAATTGAGGTATGTATATGGGTGGGTGCGTGAGAGATGGGCTCGATTCCGGACCGAAGTGGCATGGCTTTAGTTGTAGAGGGTTTAAGCCCTCTGCGCCTCCGTTGCCCTAAGATGTGAACAAAGCACCTGGTAATTAGCCAACTGTAGTAGCTGGTCACAACCAAAGCGAAGGCCATGGGGCTCGCTACCTCATCCAACAAGATGAATGGTATAGGACTCGCTACCTCATCCCACAAGATGAAAGCCATGGGGCTCGCTACCACATCCCACGAGATGAAGGGCATGGGGCTCGCTACTGCATCCCACAAGATGAAGGGCATGAGGGTCGCAACAACATCCCAGAATACTTGCAGGAGGCCTGAGAGCTAACACCTAAAAACATCCTTACAAAATGGAAAAAGTATATGAGAAATGAAAATATTTTCACATTATTGGTTTGTAGAGGAACATGTAGTATATCTATCTATGGGTATAGACATGTGTAACATCTCTCATGTACTGACATAATTACACATGTAATTGAACAGTGCCATAAATTAATGGCAAAATGTTTTTTGTTACGGGCTGCTCATATATGAGCAAGATTCCGTGCTGGCATAAGATCAGCTTAACCTAAAACAACAACAAAATGTTTCGGAATGTTGCGTTTCATGGAAGAATTGAGGTAACGTTTATAAAACTTTTCATGATTCAACATACAAGAGGCACACCGTCTGAATATCTCCTGCCGTAAATCATAAATGTTACTCAAGTCACTTTTATAGCTTGTATCAGGAAAGCTGGTCATTCATTGATGAGTACATACATACAGAGAGAGAGAGAGAGAGAGAGAGAGAGAGAGAGAGAGACTTTATTTGATTTATTGTTTGTCATAGAGTGTGACACGTTTAAGAGTAGAGGAAAAGACCCCATATAGACTCCACTTTTCTAGCCCCGCCCCCCGACCACCAACCCCCCAAGGGGCGTGGGCTACCCCCTCCCCCCTCCTGATTGGCTCATGTACGTACGTGAGGCCTAAAAAGGGGCGGGGCAACCCCAAAACCCCCAAAAGGGGCGTGGCCACCCCGACCCATATAGACTCCACTTGTCCTGGGGGGTGTGGCCACCCTGACCCCATATAGACTCCACTATTCTGGGGGGCGTGGCCACCCCTGACCCCAAATTGACTCCATTTGTATTATAAGCTCATGTACGTACATGAGCTCATAATTGACTCCATATGTATGATAAGTTCATGTACGTACATGAGCTCATAATTGACTCCATTTGTCTTACAAGCGCATGTACAATACATGAGCTCATATTAGGGGGGGCGTGGCCTCCCCTAACCCCAAATCGACTCCATTTTCTACTGGGGGGGGGACCCCTCCCCAAACATTTTGACTATGATAACGTCACATAACTATAATGGGAATAAAACCATCCTTTCAACCCTCCACTATTCTGGGGGGCGTGGCCACCCTGACCCCAAACATAATGACTCATTTGTCTAACAAGCTCATGTACGTACATGACCATCCTATTAGGGGGGCGTGCTGCCCCTGCCCTAACCCCAACAATCAGACTCCACCTTTCCTACCCCTGTGACGTCACGTAACTAACTAAGGGAATAAAACCATTCTTTCAACCCCTGACATACCCCCTGTGACGTCACATAACTCTCCGGGAATAAAAACCATTTCAAGCCCTCACCCCAAATTGATCCACCTTTCCGACCCCCTGTGACGTCACGTAACTCTCCGGGAATAACCAACATTTCCAACCCCCTCACCCAAATTGACTCCACGATTCTACCCTGTGACGTCCTAACTCTCTGGAATAAAAAAAACCATTCTTTCACCCCTTGACCCCATGACTCACCTTTCCTACCTTGTGACGTCACGTAACTCTCCGGGAATAAAAACCAACATTTCAACCCCTCACCCCAAATTGACTCCACTATTCTCCATGTGAGTCACGTACTCTGGGAATAAAACCATTCTTTCAACCCCCACCCCAAATTGACCCTTTCCTCCCCCTGTGACGTCAGTAACTCTCCGAATAATAACCATTTCAACCCCACCCAAATTGACTCCACTATTCTACCCTGTGACGTCACGTAACTCTCTGGGAATAAAACCATTCTTTCAACCCCTGACCCCAAATTGACTCCACCTTTCCTACCCCTGTGCTCACTGCGTCACGCTAACTCTACGGGGAATAAAAACCAACATTTCAACCCCTCACCCCAAATTGACTGCACTACAAAAAAACATTCTAATTCCTTTACCCCCTGTGACGTCACGTAAACTCTCTGGGATAAAAACACTCTTTCAACCATTCTTTCAACCCCCGACCCCAAATTGACTCC
>NC_061090.1:50518088-50524773 GCF_015104395.2 Macrobrachium nipponense | reverse complement strand
ACTTTTGAAAGTAGGGGTGATATATGCTAATTTGTGCTCATCATAAATCTTGCCTGTATCTACCACTTTGTCTTAATAGTATTGCAAGTGGCTTTGCGATAGAATGAACTACTTTCTTTAACAAAATAGCAGGGACTCCATCCGGCCCTGCAGCAGCTCCATTTTTAATTTCATTAATTGCCTGCACAATATCAGCTTCATTAATTTCTATGTCAGCTAAATATTCACTATTTTCGTCCTTACTTCTATATCATTATCTTCATTATCTATTCTAGGGGTGAACATGCTCTCTTATAGCGTTCTGCCAGTATGTTGCAAATTTCCTTTTTTTCATTCGTTAATCTCCCTTCAATTCTCAGAGGGCCTATTTCTATTCTTCTTTTATTCATCTTCTTCGCATCTGAGTATAATAGTTTGGGGTTTTGCTTGATATTTAATAGGGTTTTTTCTTCCAAGTCCCGTTTTTTCATTTTATTTTGATTGTATAATCTTTTGTTCTGCATTTTCTATCTTACTTTTTAGTTCTATAACTTTCCATGCATTTTTTTCTTTTGCAAGACCTTTTTTCCACTTTCTGATTTTCTGGAACAAGATCCTTCTGTCTCTTGGTATGCATGAATGATGTTTACTTTTCTTCTTCGGTATATATTTATCACTTATTTTCTCCAATATTTTTATATAATATCTCCGTATTTACCCTTATGTCATCACTTACGAAAATGTTATCCCAATCTTTGTTTAATTCTTCATTAATTTCTGACCATTTTATATTTTACTGTAGAAGTTGTATTTTCATATCCTTCCCACTTTTTCATTTCTTGCTTATCTCTATTTTCACTTGCTTGGAATGAACTGTTAATTCTATGACATTATGATCTGAAATACTCGCATTATAAACTATTATTTCTTTAACATAATTCATCTCGTTCACAAATACTAGGTCTAAAGTATTTTCCTTTCTTGTTGGCAGGTGATTTATTTGTTGAATGTTGTATTCTAGTAGCATATCTAATAGCTTTTCAAATTGCCTCTTATCTTCTGCACTACTATTACTCTCTTTTTTGTATGTATAAGTCAACCACAGTCTCCTATTCGTTCTTTCCATTCTACGAAAGGAAAGTTGAAGTCACCAGATAGGAGAATAGTCCAGTCCTTTGTGATTTCTACATATATCATCCAATTTTTCAATTATTAAGTCAAACTCTTTAGTATTAGGAGGTCTATATATTACTATGTTCATCAATTTTTCAGATTCAAATTCTACCGCTATTAGTTCACATTCTGAGTTACTATATTTCTCATATATTTTTCCTTGTTTTTTGTCTTTCCCATATATTGCGGTTCCCCCTTGATTCCTATTTTTTCTATCTGATCTTATAAGTTGGAACCCTTTTATTTGATCATCATTCCCAGTCTCTTGGAATACCAGGTTTCACTTATATTCATTATATCTATTTTCTTTTCATTTTGGGTTAGTTCTTCTAAGTACTCTATTTTTCTTTTTGAGTTACTCGTAACTAAACCCTGCACATTCATCACTATGATGGTTTGCGTTGTTTTCTCCTTCATTTAATATTGGTAAGTAATAAGGATTTTCCCATGTCTCTTTCCTGTTTCTGGTATGTTGTTCTTTTTTTCATTTCCAGAAATTCTGACATTAAAAAATCCAACTTTCCATAATATTTGATCTTCCTTCATCATAATTATCATTTTGTGTCTGAATCTGCAATTTTTCTCCGTTTCTGCAATATCCTCTTGCATAATAAATACAGTTATTATCTCTTGAGTAGAATTTCGGAGCTGATGCTTTGAAATTTTTTGCTGACACCTCTGCATATCTCATTGGTGGTTTGCTTTTCTCTTTTACCTGATATTCTTGATTTCTCTCTTTATTTGTTTTCTTTCTTATTTTGGATTTTATTACTTGGTTGGTTATTTATTTGATTATGATTCATGGCTACAGGGTGCATATATTTGCATTTTTTGTCGAACTTACATCCTTTTCCTTCTTTTAGGTTTTACATATTTTTGGATGCAGATCTCTGCAATCATCCCCATAGCCATCTAAGTATGCACATTTACCATATATTTCATAGTTTTTGACATACCTTAGGATGTTTGTAGTAACATCTTTCTCCAAATCTTGCAATTCCTCTTTTCAAAAAGGTTGCAGATTTTGTCTTTCTTGTCTATTTTTTCCTCTTTCCCGTCATTGTGTAGATCTGGTAGAGCCTCTTCGGGATTTGCTTTTCTGTTGTCATATCGTAATTTATTTCTTCGTAGGTATGCTGCTTTATTGCCTCCATATGTAGTATCAATGAGTATCTCTGCATCCATACTTTTATCTTGTTCTTTGTTTTCCTTATTTTTTTCTGTCATTTCATTTTTGTTTACTTCTCTTCCGTTTTTCCTCTTCTTCTTTTTCTTCTTCTTCTTCCTCTTCTTCTTCATCCTCAACTATTTGTACATTCAATCTTGATTTAATAACATTGTCTATCCATGATAGACATGTTGAACAAAAAATTCTTGTATCTTTTCTCAAATCTTGCAATTACCTCAGCACACTGTGGATGGGTCGGAATGTTGCATGCAGACATTTTCTGATTAGGTTTTGTGGTTGACTATGCTATACAAACCTTACACAGTTTGCATGCTTTTGGCACTTTTTTTTTTCCTAATGCATCAATTTGGATATTCACAAGATTCACCTTATTCATTTTCTTTGTCGGAATATGTTGGTTTATGATATATTTTCTTTATGAGTCTCTTGACCACTTGGATTTTATTTGGAACTTCTTCAATTATTTTCAAGATGTTTTCATTAGATTTGTTCCAGTTTGAAGGATTATATCCTTCTAATATATCTATGAATGCTTTTGTATCTTTTTGGTTAGGACTGTTGCTGATTTCATAGATGAGAAATGCCAGTTCCCTTCCTGCTACCTCATCGTATTGCGAATCCGCCAAGCAAGCTAAATTACGCCACCTCTTCCCGCAGTTGGAACTTACTGCCATCTTGTTCTGATTTCAGTATTACACTTGTTAAACTAACTTAGAAGACGCTTTATCCTACTATTTTCACACTAATCTTATCACCGATAGTTCACGAACACTTCTAGATTTTTCTCAAATTCTAGTCGTATGTTAAACTTGTGATATCTGTTGATTAATCTGACTTCACGCGGGTACGTCACACCAAGCAAGATGGCTACTACGAGAGGAGAGAGAGAGAGAGAGAGAGAGAGAGAGAGAGAGAGAGAGAGAGAGTCTGTATAACTGTAAGCAATAGTAATGACATCAGAATAGTGGCGTGTAAAACTGGAAATATAAAACATTAATTATATTCACCTCAAGCTACAATGAACAACAGAGAACCTGTCTTACATTCATTGTAAACTGATATTACTTAAAAAAAATAAACACATAAGGGTACCATAAAAAAGAAAACACACACTGCACATCACATGAGAGAAAGTCACCATCACTAAGCAATCTTTCATACCTCTAGCATCTCCCTTCTATTGAACCCCTCCACCCCCACCCCCTTTCTCCTTCTATTGTCATTTTCTTATCTCTTCTCCATATACCCGCTGTTCCCCCTCTCCCTCCTCCACTATTCCCCGCACCCCACCCCCGCCCCCACCCCTTCCTACCCATCATCTCCTGAGAGAAACAGTAGCAGAGGCGAAAAGTAGGAGAGGAAAATTTCTCCTCTCTCCTTTCAGCCGCATTTTTTGTTTGTTTAAAAATACTCGGACCCCAGATATGGAGGGTCTGGAAAGGGGTTACGCCCCTTTATCGCAGACAACTGCAATATTTAGGGGTCAGCCATACAAGGGGAGACACCAAAGGGCATATGGTAATTCTCTCTTGCTCACTTTTGAGGTCTGTGTCGTAAATTTTAAGGACCCGTCGACCGGCAATCGCCAGTCTTCTGTTGCGCGCGTTGAGATGAAAGCGCTTGTCGGTGACAGCAGGCGACATTTCTGTGGCAATGCAGCGTCTGAATGACGCTCAAAAGGTAGTAACTAATTAAGTGAAGAGTTTTTCTTTCGTCTTCGGTCTTGACTCTTAATTTAATGTTCGGTAAAAGGCCTTTCGTTGCGCTGAGGGTATCAAATTTCGAGATTTGGTCAACGATGATACATTCGTGGGTTAAGTTCTTACGTTGTTGTGTTTACGACTGAAAAAAAAGAATGAGAAAGTTCGTAAAACAACTTTAGCTGAAACTAAGAATGTCCCGATGTGACAGTTGTTTTCCGAAGTGGCAAAAGGTCGAAATTCAGAACATAAAATAAACACTTAGGGCTACACTTGATTGACCTAATGTCATCACCGGTAGCTGGCTGTTTATGTATGAAAATATTCATTATACCTCAAATGCAAACTTATACATATTTACTTCTTATTACAAAAGTACTTTTACGCTCGCTAACGGAGTTCATTTGAAGTTTGGTTTAGATTATAAAGTTTGTCGATTTAGTTCATACATTGGCTTACTCGCGAAAACCAAGAAAATTGGTACTTCACGAAAACCAGATTTCACAGTTTTCTAAAGTGCGATGCACCATTGTTTTGGTTCGTGTGAATTCTCTTGCTGCTGTTTGATCTTGTTGATTCTATATATTTAATTCTTTCTTCTTTTTTTATGTTAAGACCGTTCACGATTGTTCAAGGTGAATGTCTGTACAATTTCAAAACTAATAATAATAATAATAATATTAATAATAATAATAATAAACTAAGGAACCTCCGTAACAAAGCTATAATATTGACAATTAAAAGTCACAGTCCTACTGAAGAGGGATACGGAGCATTATCCGAAAGTCTCTCCTTGTAATTTTTAGCATTGTACAATATATTTTAACACTACTGTTTGCTTTTAATTGTCGTCAATAACAACAACAACAACAACAACAACAACAACAACAACAATAATAATAATAATAATAATAATAATAATAATAATAATAATAATAATAATAATAATAATATCATTATTATTATTATTATCATTATTAGGAGAGGGATCTTCCAGGGCGACTCACTGTCCCCACTACTCTTCGTAGTAGCCATAATTCCCATGACAAAAGTACTACAGAAGATGGATGCCGGGTACCAACTCAAGAAAAGAGGCAACAGAATTAACCATCTGATGTTCATGGACGACATCAAGCTGTATGGTAAGAGCATCAAGGAAATAGATACCCTAATCCAGACTGTAAGGATTGCATCCGGGGACATCAGGATGGAGTTTGGAATAGAAAAATGCGCATTAGTCAACATACAAAAGGGAAAAGTAACAAGAACTGAAGGGATAAAGCTACCAAATGGGAGCAACATCAAACACATAGATGAGACTGGATACAAATACCTGGGAATAATGGAAGGAGGGGATATAAAACACCAAGAGATGAAGGACACGATCAGGAAAGAATATATGCAGAGACTCAAGGCGATACTCAAGTCAAAACTCAACGCCGGAAAATATGATAAAAAGCCATAAACACATGGGCAGTGCCAGTAATCAGATACAGCGCAGGAATAGTGGAATGGACGAAGGCAGAACTCCGCAGCATAGATCAGAAAACCAGGAAACATATTACAATACACAAAGCACTACACCCAAGAGCAAATATGAAAGGAAGGAGGGAGAGGACTACTAAGTATAGAGGACTGCGTCAACATCGAGAACAGAGCACTGGGGCAATATCTGAAAACCAGTGAAGACGAGTGGCTAAAGAGTGCATGGGAAGAAGGACTAATAAAAGTAGACGAAGACCCACAAATATACAGAGACAGGAGAATGACAAACAACAGAGGACTGGCACAACAAACCAATGCACGGACAATACATAAGACAGACTAAAGAACTAGCCAGCGATGACACATGGCAATGGCTACAGAGGGGAGAGCTCAAGAAGGAAACTGAAGGAATGATAACAGCAGCACAAGATCAGGCCCTAAGAACCAGATATGTTCAAAGAACGATAGACGGAAATAACATCTCTTCCATATGTAGGAAGTGTAATACGAAAAATGAAACCATAAACCACATAGCAAGCGAATGCCCGGCACTTGCACAGAACCAGTACAAAAAGAGGCATGATTCAGTAGCAAAAGCCCTCCACTGGAGCCTGTGCAAGAAACATCAGCTACCTTGCAGTAATAAGTGGTACGAGCACCAACCTGAGGGAGTGATAGAAAACGATCAGGCAAAGATCCTCTGGGACTATGGTATCAGAACAGATAGGGTGATACGTGCAAATAGACCAGACGTGACGTTGATTGACAAAGTCAAGAAGAAAGTATCACTCATTGATGTCGCAATACCATGGGACACCAGAGTTGAAGAGAAAGAGAGGGAAAAAATGGATAAGTATGAAGATCTGGAAATAGAAATAAGAAGGATATGGGATATGAGAGTGGAAATTGTACCCATAATCATAGGAGCACTAGGCACGATCCCAAGATCCCTGAAAAGGAATCTAGAAAAACTAGAGGCTAAAGTAGCTCCAGGACTCATGCAGAAGAGTGTGATCCTAGAAACGACGCACATAGTAAGAAAAGTGATGGACTCATAAGGATGCAACCCGGAACCCCACACTATAAATACCACCCAGTCGAATTGGAGGACTGTGAGAGAGAGAGAGAGAGAGAGAGAGAGAGAGAGAGAGAGAGAGAG
>NC_061090.1:50495588-50513088 GCF_015104395.2 Macrobrachium nipponense | reverse complement strand
CACGAATATTATGATTAAAATTATTATTAGGAGCCTGAAGGTGCGCGCTATGCTGTGCTGGAACCCGGTGCTGCCCGTCATGTTTACCTTACCCCTACGTACCTCACCCGCACCTAAGGTGGACAAACAGGTTTGCAGGAAGAGGATGGATGTGTCATGTCTCCCCTACCCTCCCGATCCCCAACCTACCCAGTCTCACTCGGGGCGCACAAACAGGTTTACAATAGATGGCGAGATAATTTTTTAATACCAAAAATTAATCTTTATATCTAAAGGTAGACTTAATTAATTTACTTTCAGTCTTCCAGGAAAGATTTTGTTCGTGGAATTCCTGGAATTTTGTTTGATACTTATTCAGTAGAGGCTTTCCGGATATTGCTTGCGTTGACTTCGATGTCATTTTATCCATAAGAAAAAAGAAAATTGAAAACAATTCGCTGATTGAACGTTAAAAATTAACGCCACAACATCTGTGCTGGGGGATAAGGATAATTTTTCATTAGTTTGCTATTATAATATATATTATATATAACATATAATATATATATATATATATATATATATATATATATATAAATATATATATATAAAGTGTGTGTGTGTATGAGAGAGAGAGAATGAGCGCGCATTCTTATATAATTCAAAGATACAAAAACACGCTCCCTCATGGAGCATATCGAAACGAATACTCCTTCATTCTCAAACGAAGCACTGCAAAGCTCCCTCGAAGACCCTGTCACCGTGGCAAATACCGTATTCCCTATCGCCATTAACATTGTAATTAAAGCCATTAAAGATAATTAACCTATCTGTTAGATTCGCTACAACCTAAGTAAGATACAGCGACGGATCGCTATCATGCTGAAAAAGATGATCATCATTATCGCCGCTATCTTCACCTTCGGAAAAGTTATTGGAAATAATCCTTACGATAATCGACGGAACCGACGCATATGCCGTTGTGATGAACATTATAATGACATAATGATCATCATCGCAATCAACGACATCCTGTAATTGATCGCCATTGCATCATGAAAATGACTTTTACGTTGATAGTATCAAATGCGAGAGGAAACTATTATAAAGGGAGGAGCCTGATACGATGAATCACAGATGAACTGATGATAACAGAAAGATATCTGAGGGTAATTTAGTCTTCCCTTATCATCAGTGTTTCAACAACGGATCATTACTCATTGCTTTATTTTGCTAAATTAGGAAAACAAGCTTTTACTAATCCTTTCATTCTTACGTAACTTTGACACAGTGGAGAGATAGAAAAACTGAACGTCTTCAAATGGTAATACCAGTTTTGAAGTAATTACGCTGATAATATGAAACAGATCACTATAATCTCATGAATTTCTGAAACTGCGTCTCGACTTCTACAAAAAGTCTTCTGTTACTTTTGCCAGAAGCCTGACACCTACTTCAAGACTAAGAACTTAAAACTCCTTGAGTAACTACCACCACTTCATAAAATGGGATGCACACTAGAATGTCGTTGAAAGCACTTGTGTCGATTTAAAGGTCAGTGGCTTTGGGCTGCCTTAATTGAGAAAACAAACACCATGCATCTATCTCAAGGATGATCAAAGTCTGGTCTAGTCGATACGACATGTTCGATTGGTCGATCAAACGTGAGGCCTGGTTAATCCTGAATCTCGTAATTGCCTGCTCGCTGGAAACTCATTTATGTTTGTGTGTGTATATATATATATATATATATATATATATATATATATATATATATATATATATATATATATATATATATATATATATATATATATATATATATATATATATATATATATATATGTCAAGGTGGGAGTTGGTCACAACATCATAAAGACAAGAGGGAGGGGAAATACACCAGAAAACGTTCATGTATATACTTTATTGCGACGTTTCAAAGCTCCAGGCTTCATTTTCAAGCTAACCAAAGAACACAAGATAAAACATTGAAACAATAAAAATACAATTTAAAATCAAGTTAAAATTACATCGTAAAATAAAAAAGAACACGCAAGGCAAATCATAATAAGCAAAGGTTAAAATAATATACACTTTAAGTTGAAGATGAAAATGTGTACCAAATAAACAGTAAATTCGTAAATAAGATATGTTAGGAGAAAACTGACAAAGAAACAATAAAAGATGTAGGTGTGGAGGGGGAGGGGGCCTCAAGAGAGGTAGAGAGCAAAGGAGACAGACTGCTCGTTTAAGGGGGGGAACAAGATGGTTACTGAATAAAGACTCGGTAATGGCCAAAAGTTGCTGGTTAGATACCCTGCCTATAATCTCAAAGCCCTTTTATTGGATTTCATGTTTGCATTTCTCACTATGTTCTCTGATGTTAGAAAACTCAGGAGATGAAAGTTTGTCGCCTGCTCTGTAAGTGACAGCATTATGGCTGTCAATCCTGACCTTGAGTAACTTTAGTGTGGATCCGATATAAATTTCTCGATCACATCGAGGACAAGTAAACTTATAAACCACACCTGAGGTCATCAGTGGATGTAAACGTCTTTAAAACTGAACAAGCGACCTATCGTCAAAGGGTTTGTAGCAACAATGTTAACTTTTAAAGCTGGTTAATGACTAGAGATAAGTTTATTGAGGTCTTTAAAAAATGCATTGCAATGAATGAATGGCAAACTGAGGCAGAAAGGCATCTTTGGAACCTCAGTTGATTTATAAAGCAAATTTGATGGCAAACAATTATTGCTAAAATATTGTTGGAGATATGTCATTTCCTCGTGTAATGCCTGCCAGCTGGAGGTCAAGAAATAGGTTCGGCGATTGAAGGTCATTATGGAATTCAGTTTAAAATTGTGAAAACAGTGACTATAAAAGTGGTGCCTAATCCGGTGAAAGTTTTCTTCCTGTGTACTGATGTGCTAAACCCTTCTTGGTGGCGTGTGACAAGATTGTCCAAAAAGGGAAGTTCGTTCATGAGTTCATGCTTTACAGTAGATTTGATGTTTGGATGAAATTAATTAATAAAATTAAGAAACTCAATAATAATCTCTCCTGTGTCTATTTGATTTTGTAAAGCTACATCTTCAAGACTTATAATTTTCATGATTATGCGTAAGAATATATATATATATATATATATATATATATATATATTATATATATATATATATATATATATATATATAGTAAGAATATGGCCCATAAAAGGCATACACTATTTAACGTTGCAAACCATATATTTAGAGCACTTCCTCTGTGCTCGAAATATATGGTTGCAAAGTTAAAATGGTGTTTTAATGGGCCTTTTATCTTTATATATATGTATATATATAATAATTTATTATAATATATATATATATATATAATATATATATATATATATAGATATATTATACACTGAATACATATTTAAATACATCTCTAATCATCATTTACTCTCGTTTCCATCAGCTGATTTGTTCCAAATTTCCTCACATCATCACTAAAGAATCCAGAAGCGGCGAATGACCTAGAACAGAGGTCAAGTTCCCATCATTTCCATAAGAAAAATGATTCCTTCACTCTCTGGCCAAGACGTAACCATCAGAAACTGAATTGAATAAGCCATTATTAGCATTTGTATAATGTATATTTTTAGTTTAATGTTAAAGGTATATCTGACCAAGTTTAAGAGAATGATTTTACTAATAATAATGTTTTTATACTAATATTTTACGTATCTGATGATTTTTATGTAAAATGCTTTTATGGATTTTTAGATATAAATCTATGTGTATAACACTTTAATCAGCAGAGGTTGCATTTTAAACAAACATTTTATGTATATTTTAATCCAATGCACATTGTAAGAATACCAACTGTAATATTGTGGAATAAAGGTATTATTATTATTATTATTGCTTGGGTAGTTGCCCAGTCCATCAATAAGGACGCAGCAGAAGGCTGTTCGAGATAACACCACTGCCTTCCTCACATTAGTCAAAATGGCGCTGCCTTACCGATGGTATTGGCGTTCCTTGTCAGGAGCGCAGAGTTCAGTCAGTCGTTGGGACAGGCGCCGTAGAAACTACAATCGCTTTAAAAGTTGCTGCTTTTTATCTGTACTGGTGACTCTATTTCCCACACTATTCTAGCATCTTGCAAATTAGGGGATGACACATGGCAGAAAATAAAAAGAGGGAAAACAATTTATTGTGCAAAAATAAGAAAAAAGAAAAAAAAAAGCTTACGAAGCACAACACAACAGGCAACCCGGACGAGGTATGCTTATAGGGGAAAGCCCTCTTGAATGAATGGCATTGGCTATGGTATTATACATACCTTTTCCACGCTATTGATTACTAGACAAACTTCATTCATCAGGGCTGATATGGTACTCAGGTAGTATTACAAAATTTGAATACTTGCAGATAACTAGATACGGAAATTACAATGTGTTTAGTAGGAGTTACCCATTAAGAGATTGTACTGCATAATTTGTCTTAATTATTATAAAATATTTAACATGAAAATTAAAAAAATCGTGCGTTTTTTCGCTATTAGCTTAAAGCTGGTTTCGCTCCAACACGGGCTCTTGCTCGAACTACCAACCATTACAAAGGCACGCATGCTCATTTTTGTTCCAGTCACTAACGGCGATAAAAACCAAGGGGAAGCTGTGTGTGCGTCTCTGTTTTGTGACTGACCAAAATCCATGACTTCAAACGGTACCGAGGCGTTGATCACCGAACCTTGAAGAAAGACATTTATTGCATACCAATTGATGGCAGAGCCAACAACTTCGCTCTTGTACTCTTTCTCGAAGATCTCTCATCTTCCAGAATTCTCGTCCTTAAGCTCTTCTCTGACAAAGCTATATTTCAGGGTCTTACCCAGGACCCACTGACCTTTACAAGAGTTCGCTGAGACAGTGCATTTTTGGATGCGCGCAAAGTTCTGAAGGTAGCGTTGTAATTATTTTGCATGCGTATTTAGCAATATGCCCTTCAAACGTATATCTTGAATGTTGAAGCTAAATATTGTGAAAGTAAGATTTTGTAGCCTCGCAATACTTGGAAACATTTCCAATTGTGATCTCGTTACTTCAGTTCTTCCCATTTGCTATCGGCCTCTATCCAAGCTAAAAAAAATTAAATGGAAACGATAAATTGGGCGCTAAAGAGGTCTAAAACATAAGGAAACAACCTATTTTTCAACCATCCCGGGTCAACGGTCACATTCAAACCACCAATGTCGTACTGCCACACCTGCATATGCCCCATATACTATATTCTTGTCACATATCATTTGCCATATTTGTCCATATTTCACCAGTGAACAGGGATACAGAGGCATCTGAATTATATAGTTGTAATTTGTATATTGTCTTTTTAAGGCCTTTTTTTCTTCATGGGGAATTAAGAATATAATAAAAGAGGAAAACGTTATTAATTCTGGGCGACCCTCTTAAGAGAAAAATGAGCGGTTTAAGTGAAAAAATGTTTATACGTAGACTTACATAATGTAATGTCCTAATCGAATACTGAGGAAACTCGCACTGACAATAATGGTGAGATAAGATTAGTTAAGATGAGATAAGATTAGTTAAGAAGATGCTGATTATTATCCCTGCGGGGTTTAGTGTAACAAGATCTGCTTCGTTCCATGCAGTAACTGTCAGGAAAAATGATTACCTTATTCAAGTCTGATTTCAGAACATGCTTAAACAGCTTCACGAAATACGAAAAAGAACAAGGTTTTTTGTTTTGTTTTGTTTTGTTTACACTTTGTATTCATTAAAAGGAAACAATTAACAGATGAACGATTTCGGCGGTACTAAAGTACCCAAAATCGCAAGATCGAAAGAGATATATATATATAATATATATAATATATAGAGAGAGAGAGAGAGAGAGAGAGAGACATTGCGATCTGGAAGGAGTAAAATAATCACGCACAGTCTCGTAGACATCAGCCACTTCAACAAGCAGCTTTCCGGTGTCCGATGACCATAAAATTCCGATTAAGAGCTCGTAATGGGAATCCGATCGGACCAAGTATGGCGATAATGAGAGTTTAAAACCCATTTTTACGACGTAAAAGAATAATGCTTAACATTATACAGAACGAATCCGAACTTAATGACTCGTGTCAAGTCCGGTCAAACAATGGTCAGGAATCTTCACTGGGAGGTATTTAGAAGAGGAATACAGGGGCAAGGCCCCCAGGGGTTAGGGTGGGGGGAAGGGGAGAGAAGGAAAAAGGGGATGATATAAGGAGGAGGGATGAGTAATGTGTGAACATGGAGTTGCGGGGGAGGGACGGTTTATTGCCTTATGCAATTTGCCCTTCTTGGCGCCCCTAATCACACGCCCTCTTTTGGCTAACTTGATTTTTGGGAAATCAGTAGAGACGATGATTTTATTTCCAAAGCGAAGTTCGGTCACAACTTTTAGGTAAAAGGTCATCTGATGTGTTAAGTGTTCTTGTTGCTGTTGTAGATTGCAATGCAAACTGGATACTGAAATACTGGCGAGTTGAAAAATCATTTTCGTATTTCGTAAATTATTCTTTGATTCGAAGTCACTTTCTGTAGCAAGGCCTAATGGTCATTTATATTGAATTTAATTTCTTAAATGCGTACATACATATATGCATACATTTACACATGATTGATATACATATATGTAAATTTACTTTCCAGCTATATTCTTATTGTTTTTTTCTTTATTTCAGCAAGATTCAATTCTTGTCCAGATAAACTTGGCAAATGCTGAAGATTAATGAGACTCTCTTATAGTATGATGATTGAATAAAATTTTTTAAAAGAAACTTGATAATATATACTCACTTATATATATATTATATTATATATCTATATATATATATATATATATATATATATATATATATATATATGTGTGTGTGTGTGTGTGTGTGTGTGTGCGTGTGTGTGTGTATAGATGAACAGCAGCGATTTGGCGAAGGAATACATAACAGGCCTTTAATTAAGAATAATGAGTTCTGGAAGAATATTCCATTATTTCAAAGCCTACCAATTAACAACCGAATACAAACACAAACACACACACACACACATACACGCACACGCACACACACACGTAAACGACCTGCAGCATCGACTGTCCATGAGCCCTTGTACAGCTTCGAAACTACCAGTTGCGCCTCTCGTCGCAACTACCGCCGTACCTACTACAACCCCAAGAGCGTCGTTAGTGAGCCCAGCACCGCTGATAGGATATTTGCAAGCCGTAAATCCCATGTCCTTTGTCTGCTCGAGACTTCCGAGATGCCATAAAACTTCGACGGAAGACCTAATCTCGGCCAGAAGAGTGTCGATAAAGATCTTATCACTGTGGTGTACCGGTGACCTCGGTCCAGAGCTGGCTGGTCATTCGCTTCCTAGGTCCTTTGATATTTACAAGCAGATTCGAAGCAGGATTGGATGTGCAAAGAATTCTAATATATACATTTATTAATTAATATATATATATATTTATATATATATAATAATATTAAAATTTTACATATTTCGATAATAAGCATATATACATATACATAGCAACACATACGTATATATGTGTAACTATATATGCATATACTGTGTATATGCATTAAGTTACACATGTCCTTTAATATCCAGTTCGCTCAACCTCGGATTTAATATATTTTCATATATATTAACCGAAGGGGATTTATTTATCTTTTATTTAGTTGATAATAATTTCCTCACCTCGTGGATTCGAACCAGCGTACAGAGGAGTCGATAACGTCGAATCCACGAGAGGACGAAATTATCATCAACTAAAAAAAAAGTTCCCCTTCAGTTAAAAATATATGAAAATATATAAAATTCCGAGTAGAGCGTATTGGATAATAAAGGACATTTATAGCTTAATGCGTGTATATGAATCACGGTGATGTGATTGAAATCATACACATACACACATAGACACACACACACACACACACACATATATATATATATATATATATATATATATATATATATATATGCGTGTGTGTGTGCGTGCGTGCGTGCGTGTGTGGGTGTATTAAGTAGTTCCTTTTACACAGATTGGCTCCAAATACAAGAGCAAAGCCGTCACTACAACGTCATAGCTTTAACCACTGAATAGTGGATAAAGTCCCTCTGTAGTAAAGTTCCCAAGCACTGGCAGCTTGATACACTTAGACAAATAGACCCATCAACAGAACGTCGAAGACCGTTATGCAAAACGTAACACTTGCGCCTGGATCGAACCCTCGTGTCTTGGATATGGAGGCCCTTCTTCATTATATATCTTTCACGCCATTTATTCAGCCTTCTCTATGTCGTCCTTTCCTCGTTCCCTCCCCCCTTACATGTCTAAATTATACACTCTTTTCATCAGATTAGTGTTGTCTATTCTATCTTTATGACAAAACCTTTTCTAAAACATTCTTTTTACCCTTTCGAACTTTAGACTATTTCTACGCAACAGCTCATTTCAACAGCTTCAATTTTTATCCTTTCAATTGCACGCAAACACACACATATATGTATTTATAAATATATATATATATTATATTATATATATATATATATATATATATATATATATATAATATATATATATATATATATATATATATATATATATATCCTTCCTTGCATTACTTAAATCAATATACAATACAATACTGTAAGAATAAATCATATTCTACCCAGCAAAAGCAACGTTTAGATTATTGCAATTTATGAAAAACGTTTTTATTTGGCAACGATATGGCAATTATAAAATTATACCTAATAATAATGACGCAAACCTTCGGCAAAGCAAAGTTACTGTATTATCTTTTCCGTTTTAATTACTACGTTCTCGCGTGTAAATCTCTCACGTCCTCCTGTTAGTTGTCTGCATTAGACTCTTTTCCTCCTTTCGGTCCATATTTGTACAGATGGAAGTGGTTCATAGCTTCATTTATGCTTCACTTATACAACACTGATACCCTTAATGAGGTACTGCTGGTAGTGGCATCTTGTTCCCATCCAGTACAACAGCATTTCATGAAGCAGACGAGAGCACGGTAGCATTAGGGTCATGATAATTAGTCTCCCTGGTTAAGTGTCTTTCTTCCACCACCTGTGTTGCTCAAGGCGTTTTTCTATGGATGTCTTTCATGCTGATTGATGGTTCCATATCTACATTATTAATTGTATTTGCTCTTCCTTTCCTAATATCTTCATAAAAGTATATAAACACAAAACGAAGAAACATCTGCTCGTTCGTTTCTAGACCTGCAAAAAAAAAAAAAAAAAAAAAAGTATGATATGCCGGCTGCTACAGAACTTGTGAGGTATCATTTCAGAATAGTTTAATGCAACATTGAATCATGCGTTATTGCTTAATACTGCAAATCCCGGGTCTTGTTATTATTTTATTGTATCTGGAAAGCAGACTGTGCCGATGAGAATTTCCCTGGGATGCTTAAATCTTTATTCATTTTAAACCTACCTTTTTACAGAGAAGCCAGTTATTATAGTAATTAACATTGGTATTACGAGTTGGTCCAAGTTCCAAGTCACGCATGACGCCACCCCGTTAACAGACGCATGTCCTTGCCTGGGGCAAAGCATGTGGGCAAAATGCTAAAATACACCAGAAAACTTGCTCTTGTGACGCAGCTACTTACAGGCTGGTCAATCCGTGTGTGGCTGAGAATCACAAGCTTATCAGGTTTCGGCGAAAGATGAAGATAGTCCTGCGCTTGGTATGATTATTCAAGTACTGTGTTAAACCAGTGTCATTTGGTTGGTTGATTGATCTCAGACTAAGAGTTGCGAACCTAGAACTATGATAATCGACACCGCAATTATATTTCTATAAAAAAGCAATTATAACTTTTTCAATCCATGCTTCACACCCAAAGCAAGCCGAAACTTATGTAGGAGTGTACTATTACCAGAATCCTGGCTACTATGCCAAAGACCGTTCGGGGGAAGGCGGGTGGGGGCGGGGGTGGGGCTGCACTGGCATATGCAAACAAAAGCAAACAGACAGACAGACAGACAGACAGACAGAGGGGATACGTACAGCGATTCAAGATTCATTAGCGCTACGCATTTCGCCCACTAATTATGCCAGACAGTCCGAGGTGTTACTAATTGGAGGCCCAGTCGGAGAAATTAGCCAGCAACGCTATTATCTGATTAATTTAGGACGACATTAATTGCTCCCAACGGGGCACGACTCGCTTACCTGTCGTATTACAGGGAAAAGAGTTAGTTCCCCGTCACGGCCAGGCGATTGAACGGCCAGATAAGCGCTTTGATAAATAGACACACTAGTGAATGACAACTACGACCAGATTGGGTAAAATAAGCGGAGGGTACGCGCTGTCGTATGAGGGGGAGGGGTAGGGGGAGGGGGAATTTGCACCCCAACGGGGAGCCCCGCTTGGCTGCGAGGACGATTTTCATCTTGCCCCGTTTCGCCCTAAATCTTAGCGCGAGAATTAACGTCAAATGCCCTTGTAAGGCTGGCGGCTTGTTACTTGCTTCCGAGAGGGAAAATGTACCAGTAGCGAGAGAGAGAGAGAGAGAGAGAGAACGACACGAAGAAAAGCAAATATACCTATTCTAACATTATATAAAACGAAATCTAGTGACTTACCGCGTATCTCCTTACCCTGCGAATAAGATATAAAATAAAAGTTATTTGTCTTGATCGGAAAGTTCCTCTTAAACAAACATCATACATCATGGATCCCTAATCTTCTCTCCTCACTTTATCTCCTTTTCTTTCTTCTCCCCCTTTTCGTCCTCGTTCAGTCTATCGACCTGTCTCTCGGATTTGATACCGTTCTAGGAAATCGTTGACATATCTGCAAGCGACAATCCTTGTGCATCTGACTAATGCTAGGGCAGATTCACGTCAACCGTGCATTTGATGTCTAGGCCAGTCCCTTACGACGCTCCTGACTGGCTGTTGATAAGTCAATCACAGGGCGGGCTGGAAACTCTCAGTCTCTCTCGAGATATCACATGGGTAGGAACTATGTTCCACCTCTCCTGAGGTATACTTCTTTCAGGAGATGTGGAACATACATCCTGCCTATGTGAACTATCGAGAGAGACTGAGGAGAGTTTCCAGCCCTGTGATTGGCTTATCAACAGCCAATCAGGAGCGTCGCAAGGGACTGGCCTAGACATCAAATGCACGGTTGATGTGAATCTACGATAGCGCAGGCGGTACCGACGACAAACAAATCCGATTTACCACCTCGCCGCCGGGATGAAGCAATCAAAAGAAAGCACATAAACAACGATGTCCGTAACAGGCCCATGGACTGATGTATGAAACGCATATACGCATACATGCGCGTTTATGCCTGCCTTGCAGGGCGTTGTCCTTTGATATATATATACTGTAGAGGAGGTCACCCCCTTATCAGTGGACACCGTCGAAGGGAAAGGTCTCGCCTGAATGATTTGTAAGGAGCTTTATATATATATATATATATATATATATATATATATATATATATATATATATATATATATATACATATATATAACATATATATATATATCTATCTATATATATATATATATATATATATATATATATATATATATATACACGCATACATAACACATGTTATGTGATTTTAATATATATATATATATATATATATATATATATATATATATATATATATACATACATATATTCAAATAAGTAGAGAAGATCCGAAAAAATACTTACAATTTAAATATACCCCCAAGTGCAAACGGTATCTCAAAGCAGGTCGCATTCCCCCTAATTTCCATTTGATATCCATTTACATGAATAAAATGCGAGAGGTGTCCCGATTGTAGAAAAAGATATAAAATGATACAGCGAATGGGCGACGCTTTTATGCATCGTTTGTCACTTAACTTAAAGGGACTGAAAGCAACTCCACCCCGACTGCCCTTTACTCTTGCTGTTATTTATTAGGGTAAATGACCTCCCCGAAAAAAAAGAAATGAGACCAGACGTATCATTACATTTTCTGACAACGCTCGGCTGGCACGATGCGCATCGTAGTATTTTTATTTTTATTATTGTTGGTTTTATGTTACCCTTTTCCACTGTGACACTGGTTATATGGTTATACTAAATGCAAGAGGAATGACTTTAAATATACAGTTCATATATATATATATATATATATATATATATATATATATATATATATGTATATACATATATATATATATTAGCCAAGGAAAAATAAAAGAAAGAGTACATTTTTTTTATCTTTCTTTTGGCCTTGGCTCTAGTGACATATAAGCTATATATATTATACATATATATACTATATATATATATATACATATACATATACATATATATATATCTATATATATATATATATATAGAATTAGCCAATGAAAAATAAAGGAAAGAGTACTCTTTCTTTTATTTTTCTTGTGCCAAGTATATTATATATAGATATATATATATATTATATAGTATATATATAATATTATATAATATCATATAGAATATTTTAAAAATTTTAAAATTATATATATATATCTTGAGGGTAAAACGAGTCATACGAAATTAGAAATGCCTCGTCTTAAAGTGACTGATACCAATTGGCATTCAGTGGGAATGACTACAGCAAGAAGTCTATATACGCATACATACATACATACAACATATATAAGTATGTATGTATAAAGGTTTTTAGCCGCGAAGGAAAAAATGAAAAAGCGTGATAGCCAAGTACTTTCGGTCCTGTTCGGACCCTTTACTGAGGCAAACTGATTTTACAGAGGACAACATAGTCAAAAGAAGGCTTAATGTCCAAAATGACACTACAAGATTAGCATTAAGGGCGATTTTACTCTACAGAAACGAGGAACATAGAAGAAAAAATTGAAATTTTAATATTAAGATGGTGGCCAGAATAGAAATGTACATATGTTAAATTATTTGTGGGTTTTCTATAAATACTGAATTTGCATTGGAAAGATTCTCTATGTATTAATACATCTAGGAAAGGGATGACATTGTTATTTTCGATTTCAACAGTGAATTTTATGGATGGCACTAAATTATTCAATTTAGACAGTAAATCATTTACATCGATACCAACAGGTAAGACTACTAAGATATCATCGACATATCGGTACCATTTTAAGGGGACAATTGTGATATTCGGGAGGTGTTGTCTCTCAAAAAATTCCATATATAAGCTTGAAAGGAGAGGTGATAAAGGGTTACCCATGGCCATACCAAATATTTGTTGGTAATATTCTCCATTAAAAATAAACCTGCAATCACAAATACATAACTTAATCAAGGAAATTATGTGACTAACGGACATAGGCAATTCATGCAGTACAAGTTCATTACTTAAATATTCTAGCACAGAGTCAATAGGGACTTTCGTAAACAAAGAACATACATCAAAACTTACAAAGATATCGCTAGGGTTTAGAACAATATTATTTAATTTTTCCACAAGATCAAGAGAATTCCGGATGTGTGAATTAGATACAGTTCCTAGTAGAGGGGATAACAATTTAGTAAGATATTTAGATAGTTTATTAGCAATTGATCCTACAGTACTGATAATTGGACGCATAGGTTTGTTTTCCTTATGAGTTTTGACTAGGCCATATAAATAAGGTAATGAGGGACACTTTACAGTTAATTTACACAAAAGTTCTTTTTTATCTTTAAGAATTTGTTTGATATTGATATTAAAGTTTTTTATTACTTGGTCCAACGGATTTTTTGCGAGTTTTTTGTAAGTTATTTCATCTTCTAGTAAAGTATGCATGCGTGATATGTAGTCAGTTTTGTCAAGAACCACTAAACTATTGGATTTATCAGCCTTGGTAATGTGTAAGCTATTATCATTCTTCAATTCTTTTAAACTTTTTCTGTAGCGAGCGAGGAAGTTATTTTCATGATAGGCATGCGTAGCACTATATGTCATGCCTTTGATAATGTCTAAGTGATTTTGTGGTAGGTCACAGTATTTTTCAAACTTATATAGAGATGTCGCTATTGATAAAGCTGAGGGTTTGTTACAAATGAAGAAAGACAACCCAAAGCCTAATGCACGCACTGCATTATCATTTATTTGTTTGCTCGATAAATTCACCACACAATCACTTCTAGCATTATTAGTCCAATCACTGTCGTTGATAAGGTTGTTTAATTTTCTGACTTTTACTTTCCTGTTCCCACTGCTGAGCTGCTTCGTCACCTCTTTCTCCAAGTTCTTACAGGCGGCGCACTCTACCAGAATTCACCTGAAATTCCTGAAAAAATGCCTGGCAGAACAAGTGTTACCCAAATCATTGCTACCATACCGCATAAGAAGATACGATCAACATCCTTTTAACGAATTTTCTTCAATTATATTAAAACGTCACATTGCTGCCGCGAAAATGGAGGAAAAGGAGAAATTTAAAGAACTGGAAAAAGCCCGACGTAACTTCAACTACTCGATTCCCGCTGATTGGAAACACACATTAAGGCAAGAAATATATGGAAAACTTCATAGAAGTACAGACACTTTGATTAGAAAACTGGACAGAAAATTAAACAACCTTATCAACGACAGTGATTGGACTAATAATGCTAGAAGTGACTGTGTATCACGAGTCCACAATATCTTGACCAAGAAATAGAATACATAAAAAAGATAGGAAACGATCTCTGCTACCCACCTCATTTAATTGATTTATGTAATCGAAAAGCTCACAAAAAGTTTTATAGTGTTGCTATTAATGAAAAAGATATGCCTAAAAATGTACTTAGCTTACCTTACTTTCGTGGATTTGAAACCATAAAATCAATATTTAAATCGTTTAATGTTAATGTAGTGTTCTCTTATAACAATACCATTAAAGATATGCTAATTAAGAATAGTCCCGTAACAAATAACAACATCATTTACAAAATTCCTTGTAAGGATTGCCCATCGTTTTACGTTGGTCAGTCTAGTAAAAATTCATGTGTTCGGATTAAGCAGCATATGTATTCAGTTAGAACAGCCCAGACTTCAAATGCACTGTTTATCCATCTGAGTGAAAAATCTCATTGTATTAATTGGGGTGATACCTCGGTAATTGCTAGATCTAATGATTATGTTTCAAGAAATTTACTGGAATCGGCAATTATACAAATCACTAATAAAAACAACCTAAATCTTAGTCTGGGAATGTACCATTTGGACCCATATATTTGTAAGATGTTTATGAAGGACCTTAAAATAAATGAACTACTAATAAATTAGTCCCACATGTATATAATTATTATTTCTCTCTCTCTATCTCTCTCTCTCTCTCTCTCTCTCTCTCTCTCTGGTTATCTCGATATCTCTCCTTCTTTCTCTTGCTCGATATACATATTTATATTTTCTTTCGTCTTTTCATTACAATGAATTAATTTTTTGGGAAAATTTGTGTAAATTTCATGATATTAAATTGTATATGCTTCCGTGTTTTTTCAAAATGTACTGTTTTCTGGAAGAATAACTTGTTTACTGCGTGTGTCCCCCAAGGTGTGGCTACCCTCAGGTGTTTCCTCCTTTCTGTAGAGTAAAATCGCCCTTAATGCTAATCTTGTAGTGTCAGTTTGGACATTAAGCCTTCTTTTGACTATGTTGTCCTCTGTAAAATCAGTTTGCCTCAGTAAAGGGTTCGAATAGGACCGAAAGTACTTGGCTATCTCGCTTTTTCATTTTTCCTTCGTGGCAAAAAAACCTTTATTTATACATAGCATCACGTTTTATATACTTCGTGATCAAGTTATTCATGTATGTATGCATATATATATATATATAATATATATATATATATATTACACACATATATTCATAATGAAGTCAACGTGCATCTTCTGGGATTTTTAAAGCATTTATATATATATTATATATATATATACACATAATTCAGCGATGAATTTCCAGGTATTGCAATGAAGGAATGCCTTGATCTACCTCGAGAGTAAAAAAGCTAGTTTTCGACTTCGATAGACTGCAAAGACAGATACGCTATGCGAGTAAGCACGAAGTCTTACCTATCATGATCAGTTACCTCCGCCCACATACAGTAACACAAGGCATTATTCACTCACAGCAGAAGCCGTAAACCCACAAAGTACTAAATTGGATCCGCGACAAGATTTAGTCCTCAGTAAAAAAAAAACTAATGAGATAGCTATTTCTCTGTCCGTCCGCCCTCAGATCTTAAAAACGGCTGAGGCTAGAGGGCTGCATATTGGTCTGGTGATCATCCATCATCCAATTATCAAAAATACCAAATTGCAACCCTCTAGCCTCAACATTTTTTTCTATTCTATTTAAGGTTAATTTTAGTCAATACCGTGCGTCTGGCACCGCTAGAAGTGACAAGAACACAGGCCAGGCCGTGGGTGAAAGTTTCATGAGCAGCAGCTGAGAGTTTCATGGGCCGTCACTGAGAGTTTCATACAGCATTATGCGCTGGACAGAAAACTCGATTGCGCTGAAGAAACTTCGGTGCATTTTTTACCTGTTTTCTTTAGTATTTTGTGGAAACCTATTTTCGCCTATGGTTTCCTTACTATTAGGTATGTCCCAGTCATCGTAGCTGCTTTGCCTTGAAATTCTGAAGACAAATGGATAAATATTTAGCTACAACTAGTGACAAAGACAGTAGTTAATCATACCCAACATACGACCAGATATTATCCAAAAACACCTGACTCAAGATACCTAGGCCACCGACCTACCAGTTCCTTTTAAACCAGAGGTAATTATTTCTTCCAAGGCATAAACATTAAAAGCCGAAGCCAACAAAAGACTTTTCTTCGGCAACGATTTCCCAGAACAATGAAACAGCAGAGAAGTGACTTGTCACTCAGTCCATAAAACGTCTTTTAATTGAGGTTTTCAATTACCCAACTTAGCTTTTGTTGTTTAGCGAAAGATATTCGGGATTTAATCGAACGAGGACCTTGTCTTTTGAGAAAGACTTTTGTCAAACAGATGTAAAATTGTTGAGCATTCTAGTGGCTTTAATCGCTTTCTTTCCTATGAATTCTATATCGTTAAACCGTTCATTAATTTTAAGAGTTTCCTCTAACAAGAGACAGCAAACAAGCCCTTATGCTTCCTGTAATGTAGTTCTGTAATCAGTAACGCTATCACAAAGACCGTCCAGTTTGAAGGTTCCACTATCGTGCTCTGGGGATCTACTGTTTAGAAAATGGAGACACTTTTGCCCAGTAGGTTGACAGGGCACGAAAATATAACATTTAGACTTGTTGGTCACTGCTATAGTGCCGTATTACTCACTGTACCTATGAACACATTCATAATAAACAGAAAATGAACAGAATTGAGGCCAGTTAACTTCGAGAGTAAACTGCCCCAGTACTGCCCCAGTATATATATATATATATATATATATATATATATGTGTGTGTGTGTGTGTGTGTGTATCTGTATGTATATGTATGTATATGTATATATA
>NC_061090.1:50490588-50493088 GCF_015104395.2 Macrobrachium nipponense | reverse complement strand
AAAGACGAATAATTAGAAGACAAAAATCCCATTTGCTTAAAAAGAAATCCCAATTGAAAGTATCTTGACCTGAACAACAGAGTCCACGAGCATTGTTGACTATGAACACACACACACACAGACACACGCACGAACAAATGAATCGACTTATCCGCGCTTAAATATATTGCGTTACCACCGACAAACAAAAGGTTGGGAAGGATTAAATGGGGGTGGGGGGAAGTGGGAGTAGGAGCGCCTCCTCTTGCCTTTCCTAAGGTGATTCATCCTAATTGGTTTCTTTCCTTAGAGGAATCGCCAGGATTCCGCTAATCAGAATGCCTTTTACTTGCAGCTGAGCGCAGCCATGATATCTATTTCGGGGCCGTGGGGTCGTTATTTAGGCTTGTAGGAGAAACGTGGGTGCTTGCATAACGCAATCATTTGTAAGAACGTGAATGCGTATGCATCGTGCACAAGAAGACCTTTCTATCTGTGTCAAGGACTGTATGCGTGTGATTACGTGTTGCCAATGAGTAGATGAATATATATGCCAAATATCATCGGCATACGTATATATATATATATATATATAATATATATATATATATAATATATATATATATATATATATATATATATAGAGAGAGAGAGAGAGAGAGAGAGAGAGAGAGAGAGAGAGAGAGAGAGAGAGAAATTAGGTGCCCGCGAGAGGGCAAATTTATTAAAAACCAGACCACAAATTCTTTTCTTAATATCGCATGAGTAGAAGATTAATAGAATAACCTTTGCTCTTCGCCGGTGAAACCGATGACGAGGGTTATCAGTATAAACCTGAAATTATTCTCCCTGGAGATCGTGCTTTGAAGAAAATGCATTTTTCTGTTTTTAATTTTCACTTCCCTCCCTCCCTCTTCTTCGTCTTGCAATCATTATTATTACCATTATTAGCTACATAGAAATATATTTCTTGCGTTTTTACGACACCAATATCTAATCTACTGAAAAATAGTGCAAGTTTGCACGCGAAGACTGCCTTGAAGTTAAATCTATTTTTAGTCACCGTATCATAACCTCTATGGCGCACCAATCTTCCTGTTACTTTTAAACAACTGTTTTAAGATACAAATTATATGCTAGATTTTAAATGGAATTTCAAAAAATACTAAACTATAGATAACAGCTATCGCTGATCCATGGTCAAATGCATTAGTCTACTGGATTTTCAGTGAATACCCTTGTCAGCTATTACCTAAACAGTTGAGAATATATCTTTCCTTATCTTGATCATGAAAAGTCAAATGGTTTCTTATCTCACAGAATCCGAATACAGAACTCGTGATACATTATAATATTTCAGCCGTTTATGCGTTGTTGGAATTTAAAAGAATTTCGTAGCCAAGTACCATTTGTATAAAGAATATAAATACATTCATACATATATATAAATATACATACATAATATATAATATATATATATATATATATATATACAAATATATGAATATATATATATATATATATATATATATATATATATATACATACATGTATATATATATATATATATATATATATATATATATACAGAGAGAGAGAGAGAGAGAGAGAGAGAGAGAAGAGAGAGAGAGAGAGAGAGAGAGAGGTGGGAAACCAGTTTTCTTTCAACTCTAATTTATCATTAAGGCCTGTCTTTCTAACCCAGATGTTCATGCATGTAGTAAGTCCGCACGTCCTTGAACTGATAAAGATTGATTCAGGGAGTTGAAATGTTTAAGGTGATTAGAGTTTGCTTCGAAACCCTTCAGTTTCCTCAAAAGACTTTTACATTGGCTGCACTTTCATCAAAACAACTTGACTATATCTGGCACAGCGGGGGATTTATAATCCGAAAATAATCATGCTTTGGGTCAACATTAATTAACATGAATTCTACTTAACGACTGGGAGTACCTGCATGGCGATGCATAGTTGAGGGCCAACAATAAGGGTTCCCACACTCCCAAATATATTCATGCTCTATGTAAACGTCATCGTGAATATGTAAGGATTTATCTTTCTTTCAGGATTTTATATCTGGCCGTTAAGAGCACTTATATGCCGCGCGGACGGCATTCCACCTTCAAAGTTTAGAGCTCCAGTTCGGCAATAATGCAAGAGGTCACCTCGGGTATGGGGATGTGGGCGCGCTAAATGGCCAAAATAAGGTTAACAACTGCACCCTGGTTAACAAGAGAATGCCATCGCGTGAGGGAGAGAAAAATGAGGGGAAAGGGGTGGGTAGGGGGGGGGGGGAGGGGGGGGCGGGGGGGGGGGGCCCACCAGTTCACCTGTCGTGTCAGAAAAGTCGTCGTTTGCTTCGTCCGGAACGAACAGGTGAAACGAATCCGTTCCTTCACGGAATGGAAAATGAAGACAGGTGAGAAACGAATTGCAAAAGGTGATGGTGCGTGAAGTTATATTTGTAATGTTTCTCGCGTCATACAGCCCATTTCATAGCGGCTGAATTCCTCGAATCCTC
>NC_061090.1:50478088-50485588 GCF_015104395.2 Macrobrachium nipponense | reverse complement strand
GGTGTCATTTCTGTATGACTTTGAAAAACACTTCTGGGAAGTGCTTGTAATTTTATCCCTTTAAGCTTAAGGAAGGAGGGTTTTGGCAGAGCTTCTGCACATGGCATTCACCTAATTGGAACTGACGGTGTTTTTTATTCTAAAGGGCAATTTAAATAATGATCACTAAAAAGAAGTTACGACGACTTTTTAAAAAAACGATCAATGTAATTTATATTATTAAGTATGATATTTTACGTAAATTAAAATTAGGAAATAAAGTGCTTCCATAAGGATAGTCTTTGGGAAGAAAATTTGTCAACGGTAGTACAAGGAAACATTACATACCATTATCAATAAAGAGACACTTCAATTACTATTGAAAGAAATGTTTCAAGCAGCATTTTAGAGAAATGGTTTTTAGATTAATGTCGTGACAGAGAGAAAGAAAATAAAAGAGAAATGAACGACAGTTTACCCCAAAAGTAATAATCATCATGTTATTTCTAATAACTAACCTAGATCAACAACTTGAGGAAAAGATTCTATTCGAAATATATTATAGAAAAACATCTTGCTGGTTATTGAAGATTCTCCTGATCAAATAATTCACAAAAGATTCAATATATTTTGAGTGTTATATTTTATATGAGGTCTGTACTGATTTTTCCAGCCATTTTTCATGCATGCATTATTAAAGAAAAAGATGTTAAAGTAGTAAATCTTAACATTTTCAAAATAATGTTTTGTATTGCGATGCACAATACAATAGGATCTGCATCTGAATAATATAGTCTAATCTAAGTTTCTAGAAACTGAAAGACTGATTGATTGAAGGTTATCTGGCGTTAAAAGTACCAGGGTCACTGAACCGAGAGACATGAAGGCGAGGAGGAGGAGGAGGAGGATGTGTTTAGAAATACTTTTTTTCCTTATGAAAATACATAAGTTTAGAAATCGCTGTACCCCAGAAATGTGTTAATTACGCGAAAGTACTTTAAGCACACCATCATTTCTTTTCAAGATTTCCCTGTGGCTTCGGCTTTTATAAATATATATATGATATATATATATATATATATATATATATATATATATATATATATATTTATATTTACACACACACACATAATATAATGTATATATACATGTATACATATATATATATATAATTGATATACATATGTATATGTATAGTAATATATAGATATATATATATATATATATATATATATATATATATATATATCTATATATATATATATATATATATTTATTACATACATATACGTGTGTTAAGAAATAATGAAACAACCCGGCCAATGTGTAGAGGAAGAGCGGCAAACCAACTCAACTCGGTATCGGTCCCAAGCCGGGACGTACAATGGGAGCTGGAGTGGAGAGCGGCATCCATCAGCAAAACATCTGCCAAAACCGATTACGAAATGACCAGTTCCAGACAGGCAAAGTTAGAGAGGGCCCATTTAAAAAACAGCGACCCCGACTAAGGATTAAGCTGAGAAGGGAAAAAAAAAGTAATATGCTTCATCTCTGATCTTCGTTGTCCCCCCCTCCCCCCAAAAAAAGAGAGAGTGAGGGAGAAAAAAAATGCGTAGAATAACGGTAAATGTATAAAACTCATTAAAATCTCCCAAACGACTTCCAAACTCTACAGAACGATTCTCGCTCCGCCTCATCAGAACCGCAATTCAAAGATTTATTCGACGAGCGCACCGCAAGCCATTGTTTATGAAGGCTGTGCATTTATAATGGCATGATGATGAAGAAGAAAATAAATGAATAACGTAATGACCGTTGCTGCAAGAGACCTCAAGAATCATTAGTAATCCAAGTGATGAAGAACCTGATTCAGGGGATATTGCCGGCTTGTAATGGTCCTCATTATATCATTCGGGTTAGGTGCTGCAGCCTCTGCATTTCTGTTTGCCACGAATTTCTTCATTAAAGTTCGCGCGAATGTAATAGCACTGGGGTGTGTGTGTGTGTGTGTGTGCGTGTGTGTGTGCACTTCTATTATGCACATACGCACTTGACGCCACTTATATGTTACAGGTTATTAATAACACACACATACACACACGCACAAATACACAAGGACATTATTTCCATGTAATATATATATATAATTAAAAAAACATACATAACCTATATATAAATACTATATATATATATATATATATATATATATATATATATATATATATAATATATATATATATATATTCGCGTGTATGTGTTTCTGTGCATGTTAAGTAAATAAAGCTCCTTAGAAGTTTGCCTACTACATTACTTTTACTTATTTTTAGAACTGCCTCAAAACTGTTTAAAACACTATCCGACACACTGAACACTATCACGTAGTCAGTTAATAGCAGTCATGCCTTCCTAATCAAGCCCAATACTGATTGAATTATGCAAAGACATTAATAAAAAAGGGGGTGGCCACCAATGTGTTGTAAATCTACGGGAATTGCACATAAATATTATTTGTGTCTCCTGACATTCAGTCAAATAACAGAAACAACTATATATCAGTCTCTTGCGTAAATAATTTGTCATAGGATGATGGAAAGAATAAATGTTGAACTTATGAAAATTCGTGAATAATCTAAGAAACCCCACTATAGAAAATCGTAAAAAAATAATCTTTTCATAAAACCAATTCTTGTTTACAAAATTCACTACCTTCTGAATTGCTTAATACTCCAACTTTTTCATCTTCGCAACCAGGCCTTAATGTGGATGAAAAGGACCCAGCTCTGAATTAGGACTGATTATAAAATCCGACCATTTTTCCCCGGAGGAACGTGACGCAATTCCAGTCAGAACAAAACTCGATAACCGACCGAGGAATGCCGGCCCTCTTCAGAGCGTGAAGACCATTCGCAAGGAGGAGCAACGCAGCTTGTTTATTTAAATGCCTCTGACATATTCTCTCTCTCTCTCTCTCTCTCTCTCTCCGTCATTAACAGCTAACACCCATTCTGGCTCAAAGAATACAATCTCATAAAGAAAGGAGACAGACGAAAGGTGAATTATCTATGACGACCAACCAGGGCAACATCATTTATCCATTAATTATGAATGAGGGAGGAGGGAGAGGGGGGGAAAGGGGGTTGGAGGGTCTATCAGCACCTGGCCTAAGGGAACGTAAGTGTTGCAGGACCTCTAGTCAAATGGGCTACTACTTTCTTTTATCAAAACCAGTAATCGGGGCTGTCGAGCTGGACCGTCCTACACATATGGAGACAAGAAGAAGAAGAAGAAGAAGAAGAAGAAGGAGAATGAGATCATTTTTCTTAGCTGAATTCTAACTTTCTTTCCTTTGAGGGGGAAAATAGTATCTTTCGATTAAGTACACGGTCACGTTACTGGTATAAAAATATTACTTTCAGGAAAAAAAAATTTATAAATAAAACGCAAGTTTGATATATTCATGCTGATTACTATTTACAAGCAAGGAATATGAATATAATAAATAAATAAATAAATAAATATATATATATATATATATATATATATATATTTTATATATATATTTGTATATATATTTGTAATGATATTTATATATACTATATTATATAATATATATATATATATTATATATATATATATTATATATATAAAATACATAGAAAGAGAGAAAAAACGATGCAAAAAACAAAGATTCTAGAAAGCTTTAAGTTGAGATCATAAAGAAGCTATACTTTTATTTTCCTGCTATGCAGCGTTAGAATACAATGTTGCCCAAGTATTCCTGTAGTGTCAAACAATAGTTAAGAGTGCGCTCTCTACCACGCTTTTAGCATGCGAGGAGCACTACCACAGGCAAAGAGAGTGAGGGAGTGTTAAAACGAAGATAAATCGCCTTTGGAGCGCTATAACTTATGATGAATTGACAGCTAAATACTGCAATAATTCACGGTGAAAAGTCTGTCTAAGAATAATACAAATGATGAATTGATAATGAGGGATCGTTACAGTGATTACTTGCCGTAACCTATTGTGCGATAAAAGTTAGAGAATAAAGTAAACCCACCCCTTCCCCAACCACACACATAAGGTTCATCAATGCGATTTTTTGTGTGAACGTTAGAAGTTTAAAATACCTAATCAGAAGGATTTCCATTATATATTCAATGACGGTCGGATACAGGTAATATATGTATATATATATATATAATATATCACCATATATAATATGTATATATATACATATATATATAAAAAATATATACTACATATATATACAAATATATATCATACATATATATATATTATATCATATATATATATAATAACTATATATATATGATATATATATCTATATTATATATATATATATATATGTATATATATTTTACTTTCGTTTTTTAAATTTTAAGGTTGAAAATCAGTTGGAATGATTGTTATGAATTACAAAGTGAAGTTCGACTATGGATAATATAACAAGTATTTCAGGATGAGGTTCCTCGTCCCAGCCAAAGATGGCCAAAGATGGCCACACGGGCAATTTAGCAGATCATGCCTATCAGCCCGTCATCGCCAGGTTAGAGCTGAGTCCTCTTCCTTGATAGGCGAGAATGCTACCGTTTACACCACAAGGCACATTTTATACCCACCTATCTATGAATACATGTACAATATATGTATGTACATTTTGGGTTGTTCACACCCTGAGTTTTTCGTAGATGAAGGCCTGGCTACGTACTAGGAGTTATGGAGAAGTGACCACAGACCGGAGAAGATTAGGTTAGGTTTGGGGAATTTGGTAAGTGCAGTAAACGTCGTTTCCCAAGTATATTCATTCAGCTATCTTTCTGCTTCATTTCCAGCTTACTTCGCCAATGCATCTGCTGCCAGAATACTTATCTAGTAAACAGGCGTAGTAACGTCTGGTATTGATATATTACTCTATCAGGTACGTATGATTTTTCATGGAACAAGTGCGGCATGTTGTTAATGACTCAAAGGTCACTCCATCAAATCCTGGTTGAAATAGAGACCGAAACTTTGATTCAGACACTGACGCTATTGACCATTTGAGAAAGACCAACTAAAATCAAATGAGTCAAGTAGAGATGGTGTAGGACGAATATGAAAATGGATGATGACCATAATAGGATGATGACAAAAACAATAAGCATCGTATGTATATAGGCTTTAAAATGCTTCGGGTTCCTGCGGTCAAACAGCTAGGTTACTTGCATCACTGTCAAATTCGTCATCGGGAACTGAACTTGTGAATGAATTATTACCTCGCAAAACAAGGTATGTTTATTTCTGTTTCTTGTTTTGTTACTTACTTATTCTTTCTTTACAGAAACAGACACACGGACAGGCATCTATCACAATAACTCAAGCTTTAATGATGGTAATGCTTTTAAGTTTACGAGAGGTTGTAATATCAGTTCAAAGCACAATGCTCCTTTACCTTATACTTTCTAATCTTATTTATGTACATGCATCTACTTATTTGTCTGTCTGTTTACATGTCATCATTTATTCTCAAACTAATTTGTTCCTCCTCGTTCTATTTCTCACGTGCATTCCATTCTCGGAGTCTGCATTGCCAGTGCATATATATTCGCTCATTTGGATTAATAATAACAGCCGGTCACAACAGCAAGTAATGAGTTTTTTCTAAAGACTGAATAAAGAGGAATACAAGTTGAGAGAGAGAGAGAGAGAGAGAGAGAGAGAGAGAGAGAGAGAGAGAGAGATGCATCTGTGGCTGTTTATATAAGGGCTAAAGAGGAAGAACCAAATAAAAATTAGGAGAGAGAGAGAGGGGGAGAGAGAGAGAGAGAGAGAGAGAGAGAGAGAGAGAGAGATGTGTGGCTGTTTGTATAGGGGCTGAAGAGGAAGAACCAAATAAAAATTAGGAGAGAGAGAGAGAGAGAGAGAGAGAGAGAGAGAGAGAGAGAGAGAGAGAGAGAGAGAGATGTGTGCTGTTTGTATAGGGGCTGAAGAGGAAGACCAAAAAATTAAAGGAGAGAGGAGGAGAGAGAGGAGAGAGAGAGAGAGAGAGAGAGAGAGAGAGAGTGTTTATATAGGGATTGAAGAGGAAGACCCAAATAAAAAATTGTGTGTATGAGAGAGAGAGAGAGAGATGTGGCTGTTTATAGAGGGGTTGAAGAGAAAGAACTAAATAAAAAATTGTGTGTGAGAGAGAGAGAGAGAGAGAGAGAGAGAGAGAGAGAGAGGGGGGGCTCTGTTTATGTAGGAGCTGAAGAGGAATAACCCAATAAAAAATTGTGTGCATGAGAGAGAGAGAGAGAGAGAGAGAGAGAGAGAGAGAGAGCTAGCAGTTTATGTAGGAGTAGAAAAAGGAATAAACAAATAGAAAATTATGTGCGAGAGAGAGAGAGAGATGTATGGGTGTTTATATTATGTGGGGTTGAAGAGGAAGAACCAAATTGTGTGCATGAGAGAGAGAGAGAGAGAGAGAGAGAAGAGAGAGAGAGAGATCTTACCAAGTCAAAGGACACTAGATGCTGCCACCTCACATGACGACTGTGAGGGCGAAAGTGACGGCATTGCATCACGCACCTTTGTCATGACGTCCTGTCAAGGGAATGCAGAGACGCATGACCCATAGGCGTGCCCTCAGTGGTCACCAGTGCCCCGGGCCGTCGCTAGCGTTTATATGTGACGCAAGCACGGGCACGAAAGACATTAGGAAAGTAAGTGAACGAAAGGGGAAAAAAAAAAGCAAAATAAGAGGAAGGCTGCGCGTGCTCAAAGCAAGGACGTTGTGTTTACAAAGGGACAGAAAAACGAAAACACATACACATGTGTGCATGTGTGATGCAAGCACAATAGGAAACAAACAAGAACACACACACGGAAATGCTCATGGACGCGCGCGTGCGCTTGCGGGCGCATGAGTGTTTGTCGCAGACAAGGATACTAGAGATACAATGGAGAGAGAGAGAGAGAGAGAGAGAGAGAGAGAGAGAGAGAGAGAGAAAACACGCGGATGACCCTAAACAAAAGAGACGGTGATCTGTATAGGTGGGAGTTGGTGCAGGAGGGGTTGGGGGGTTGGGTTGAAAGGGGAGGGGGTTTGATGTCATCCAATAAGGATGTTTTGCAAATGCTTCAGATTCCTCGGAAGCGGGTTGGCTGCTTTTGCTGCCTTTCGCAACAGCTTTGTCACAGCAGCAGCAGAAGCAGTGAGCAAAGCTTTACCTGCTGATGACGCATATGAAGTTAAGTATATCTTAGTTCAACCAGACCACTGAACTGATTGAGAGCTCTCCCATAGGGCTGGCCCGAAGGATTAGATATTTTTTCACGTGGCTAGGAACCAACTGGTTACCTAACAACGGGACCTACAGCTTACTGTGGGATCCGAACCACATTATATCGGGAAATGAATTCCTAATGACCAGAAATAAATTCCTTTGATTCCACGTTGGCACAGCAGGGAGTCGAACTCGCGACTACAGAAGCACGTAACAAGTCGTCCAACGAGGAACTGATGGCGCATATGAT
>NC_061090.1:50423088-50473088 GCF_015104395.2 Macrobrachium nipponense | reverse complement strand
GAGAGAGAGAGAGAGAGAGAGAGAGAAATCATTACTCTAAAATACGTTTTTATCATGTTAATTCAAGATGGGAGTCTAATGCATGTAGGAGTATATCCCTCATATATATATATATATATATATATATATATATATATATATATATATATATATATATATAGTATACATACATACATACAAAATGTATAATATACATAATTTATTTTTTACTATCTTCATTATTGCCTATAAAAGACGCATAAAGGACAGACACTTAATAATGAAAAAGACAAAAGATGAACTATCGAAATACTAATGCTGCGGTACACCCAGAAAAAAATGTACTGTCTTTATTCCGACCTCCCAACCACCCAATACTCTCAATAATTATAGATTCCCTCCTTCCCTCGGGGACAAAGCAAGAGCGGAAAGTCTTTAGTGAGCGAAGTCATAAAAATGTATCTGTGTTTGTGCAATCCATCAACGATGACGGAAACGCGAGCCAGGAATCATCATCGTAATGTTCATGAGAATGATGATGATGATGATGATGAGAAGTGAAGGCCGCTCGGGATGATGAAAGCGCCGCTGCTTGAGAGACCACCCGTGCTCTTTCCCCTCGGATGGGAACACCAAGATGGGGGCGGGGGCGGGTGTAGGGGTGGGGGGAAGGACTACACGATACACAGAGCGAAATTCATAATAAAATAAATTTTTCGAGTACCAAAGCTTAAAAAATATGGAAAGATTTGGTAAACAGAAAAAATAAATTGCACGAATATGGGAATACTTTCTAAAATCAACATTTTCCGAAAATTTTCCGAAAACCAAAGCATCAATAAGAAAAAAAGAAAATGAAAGATTTGTTAAACCGAAAAAAATGACACGAATATACGATTTTGTTCTAAAATCAACATCTTCCGAAAACCAAAGTATCAATTAAAAAAAAATTGGCAAACAAAAGAAAAACAAAACAAAATTACAAGAATATATGATGGTGTTCTAAAATCTACACTTTCCGAAAACTAAAGCATCAATAATAAAAAAAATTGAAAGATTTGGTAAAAAAAAAAAAAAAAAAAAAAAAAAAATTACACGAACATGCGATGGTGTTATAAAATCAACGTTTTCCGAAACCAAAGCATCGATACAAAAAATGAAATAAAAAATAATAATAATGGAAGCAAAAAGTATAAATCTCTTGAGAAAAGGAAGTGTGGGGAAAAGCATTATACTGTATGTCATTTCTACTGGATAACAAGAGTCCACTTCAAACACATCCAATTCAGCAAGACCCTCTTATGTAGCGCAGGGCAGATTATATGGGAGAGATCATTACAGTGTCATTCTTCTGTCCGTTTGCCCGTCTGTCTGTCTGTCTGTCTCTCTTCATCTCCGTCTCTCTCTAGAAAAGAAATAGTATCTAGGTGGGACAAATGGGTATTTGCACAGCCTTGCCCACAAGGGTGATCTCTCTCTCTCTCTCTCTCTCTCTCTCTCTCTCTCTCTCGCAAGCTATTATAAAAGAGTGAGGGGCTATGGAAAAGCTAATTTTGGGTTTGTTCTACAAAGGAATTTAGTTATCCGCGGCTGCTCTTCCCCACCCCGCCTCTCTCTCTCTCTCTCGCTCTCTCTCTCTCTCTCTCTCTCAGCATTACAACGTGGAAGACATGATAATAAGTCTTTTCATCTTGTCATGTCTATCAATACCAGTTCTTTCACTGTAAAGTAACAACACTGGAAGATTATTACTCTGACCTCGTTGCCTGTGACACATACTGATTGAGAATGGCAATTCAGAATTCCAGGAAATGAAACAGGAAAAAGACATCAGACATAATACGGCGAGTAAATCGACGACATATGACACGATTACATACTTACTGATAACATGAGGCGGTTCATTTAATGAAGATTTCCGTGCGGTGCCCATAGACGAAAAAAAAAATAATAAAAAGAAAAAATTTATTGTCGAGACATACCAGCTCAAAACCGCCCCGAATGCCATTAAAAGTCGCAGCGAATGTTTCGACATGACTTCTGCATCTGGAGAGGAACTCTAAAACAACTCTTTGGACAAGTTTTCATGATTAACTGAAAATGAACCTTTTTTTCTCTCTCTCTCCAGGATTATTTCCTTATTGGTCAGAGGCTCCAGAATATGCGTCAGTTAATGGCTTGTATGTGTGTGTGTGTGTGTGTGAGAGAGAGAGAGAGAGAGAGAGAGAGAGAGAGAGAGAGAGAGAGAGAGAGAGAATTGGTACCTAAATGAGAAACATCAACAATGACATGTAAGGAAGGAAACTAACTCAAATGAGGATCGACGCTAACGATATGGGAGGAAATGTAAACTCAAATGAGAATCAACAATGATTGAGCGCAAAGAATTCGAAGGAATTTTAACTCAAATGTGAATCAACAGTCAATGAACCTATATGGCATTCTAATTCAAACAAGACTCAACAATGAGTGACTGGATAGAAATTCTGTAGCTTATGAGAATCACCACTGAGGAGACGCCATGAAACTGTAACCCAACGAGAATGAAAACTGAGGGAACACAAAGACATTCTGACTCGAATGAGAATAAACAATATGTGAATGCCAAGACATTCTAGTTCAAATAAGAATCAACTGTGGGTGAATGCAGAGACATTTTTAAAATTCAAATAAGAATCAACGGTGAGAGAATGCGTAGACATTTTAATTCAAATAAGAATCAACAGTGGGTGAATGCAAAGGCCTTTTAATTCAAATAAGAATCAACAGTGGGTGAATGCAGAGACATTTTAATTCAAATAAGAATCAACTGTGGGTGAATGCAAAGGCCTTTTAATTCAAATAAGAATCAACGGTGGGTGAATGCAGAGACATTCTAATTCAAATAAGCATCAACAGTGGGTGAATGCGTAGACATTTTAATTCAAATAAGAATCAACGGTGGGCAAATGCAAAGGCCTTTTAATTCAAATAAGAATCAATGGTGGATGAATGCACACATTCTAATTCAAATAAGAATCAACGGTGGGTGAATGCTAAGACTTTTTAATTCAAATAAGAATCAACTGTGGGTGCATGCAGAGACCTTTTAATTCAAATAAGAATCAAAGTTGGGTGAATGCAGATATCCTAATTAAAATAAGAATCAATGGTGAGTGAATGCGTAGACATTTTAATTCAAATAAGAATCAACGGTGGGTGAATGCAGAGGCCTTTTAATTCAAATAAGAATCAACGGTGGGTGAATGCAGAGACATTCTAATTCAAATAAGCATCAACAGTGGGTGAATGCGTAGACATTTTAATTCAAATAAGAATCAACGGTGGGCGAATGCAAAGGCCTTTTAATTCAAATAAGAATCAATGGTGGATGAATGCAGAGGCCTTTAAATTCAAATAAGAATCAACGGTGGGTGAATGCAAAGGCCTTTTAATTCAAATAAGAATCAATGGTGGGTGAATGCGTAGACCTTTTAATTCAAATAAGAATCAACGGTGGGTGAATGCAGAGGCCTTTAAATTCAAATAAGAATCGACGGTGGGTGAATGCAGATATCCTAATTAAAATAAGAATCAATGGTGGGCGAATGCAAAGGCCTTTTAATTCAAATAAGAATCAATGGTGGATGAATGCAGAGACATTCTAATTCAAATAAGAATCAATGGTGGGTGAATGCAGAGACCTTTTAATTCAAATAAGAATCAACGGTGGGTGAATGCAGAGACATTTTAATTCAAATAAGAATCAACGGTGGGTGGGGAATGCAGAGGCCTTTAATTCAAATAAGAATCGCGGTGGCGGTGAATGCAGTGGCCTTTAATTCAAATAAGAATCACGATGGGTGAATGCAGAGACATTTTCATTCAAATAAAGAATCAACGATGGGTGAATGCGAGGCCTTTTAATTCAATAAGAATCGACGGTGGGTGGAATTGCAGAGGCCTTTTATTCAAATAAGAATCAATGGTGGGTGAATGCAGAGACATTTTAATTCAAATAAGAATCAACGGTGGGTGAATGCAGAGGCCTTTTAATTCAAATAAGAATCGACGGTGGGTGAATGCAGAGGCCTTTTAATTAAAATAAGAATCAACGGTGGGTGAATGCAGAGGCCTTTTAAATTCAAATAAGAATCAAACGGTGGGGGTGAAATGCAGAGGCCTTTTAATTCAAATAAGAATCAACTGTGGGTGAATGCGAGGCCTTTTTATCAAATAAGAATCGACGGGGGTGAATGCAGAGGCCTGTTTTTAATTCAAATAAGAATCGCGGTGGGTGAATGCGAGGCCTTTCTTATTCAAATAAAGAAAAAAAAAAATCGACGGTGGTGAATGCAGAGGCCTTTTTAATTCAAATAAAAATCAATGGTGGATGAATGCAGAGACATTTAATTCAAATAAGAATCAACGGTGGGTGAATGCAGATGCCTTTTAATTCAAATCAAAAAGAATCGACGTGGTGAATGCAGAGGCCTTTTAATTCAAATAAGAATCAACGGCGGGTGAATTCAGAGGCCTTTTATTCAAATAAGAATCGACGGTGGGTGAATGAATGCAGAGGCTTTTTAATTCAAATAAGAATCAATGATGGATGAATGCGAGACATTTTTAATTTCAATAAGAATCAACGGTGGGTGAATGCAGAGCCTTTTTAATTTCAAATAAAGAATGACGGTGGGTGAATGCAGAGGCCTTTTAATTCAAATAAGAATCAACGTGGGTGATGCAGAGTCCTTTTAATTCAATAAGACTCAACGGTGGGTGAATGCAGAGGCCTTTAATTCAAATAAGAATCGATGGTGGGTGGAAGCAGAGGCCATTTAATTTCAAAAGAAAGAAAATTGACGGTGGGTGAATCAGAGGCCCTTTTAATTCAAATAAGGAATCAATGGTGGGTGAATGAAGAGACTTCTATTCAAATAAGAATCGACGGTGGGTGAATGCAGAGGCCTTTTAATTTCAAATAAAGAATCAACGGTGGGTGAATGCAGAGGCCTTTTAATTTCAAAATAAGAATCAACGGTGGGTGAATGCAAGAGGCCCTTAAATTCAAATAATAATCAACGGTGGGTGAAATGCAGAGGCCTTTTAATTCAAATAAGAATCGACGGGGGTGAATGCAGAGGCCTTTTTAATTGTTCAAATAAGAATCAACCGGTGGTGAAATGCAGAGGCCTTTAAATTCAATAAGAATCGACGGTGGTTGAATGCAGGGGCCTTTTAATTCAAATAATAATCAACGGAGGGTGAATGCAAAGGCCTTTTTAATTCAATAAGAATCGACGGTGGGTGAATACAGAGGCCTTTTTAATTCAAATAAGAATCAACGGTGGGTGAATGCAGAGACATTTTAATTTAAATAAGAATCAACGGTTGGTGGAATGCAAAGGGTTTTAATTCAAATAAGAATCAATGTGGATGAATGCAGAGACATTTTTAATTCAAATAAGAAATCAACGGTGGGTGAAGAAGACATTCTAATTCAAATAAGAATCAATGGTGGATGAATGCAGAGACATTTTAATTCAAATAAGAATCAACGGTGGGTGAATGCAGAGACATTTTAATTCAAATAAGAATCAACAGTGGGTGAATGCAGAGACATTTTAATTCAAATAAAAATCAACGGTGGGTGAATGCAGAGACAGTTTAATTCAAATAAGAATCAACGGTGGGTGAATGCAGAGACATTTTAATTCAAATAAGAATCAACGGTGGGTGAATGCAGAGACATTCTAATTCAAATAAGAATCAATGGTGGATGAATGCAGACACATTCTAATTCAAATACAATCAATGGTGGGTGAAATGCAGAAGACATGGGTTTTAATTCAATAGAATCAAACGTGGTGGGTGAAATGCAGAGGCCTTTTAATTCAAATAAATGAAGAATCGACGGTGGGTGAATGCAGAGGCCTTTTAATTAAAATAAGAATAAAACGGTGGTGAATGCAGAGGCCTTTTAATTCAAATAAGAAATCGACGGTGGGTGAATGCAGAGGCCTTTTAATTCAAAGAAGAATCAACGGTGGGTGAATGCAGAGGCCTTTAATTCAAATAAGAATCGACGGTGGGTGAATGCAGAGGTCCTTTTAATTCAAATAAGAATCGACGGTGGGTGAATGCAGAGGCCTTTCTTATTCAAATAAGAATCGACGGTGGGTGAATGCAGAGGCCTTTTAATTCAAATAAAAATCAATGGTGGATGAATGCAGAGACATTTTAATTCAAATAAGAATCAACGGTGGTGAATGCAGATGCCTTTTAATTCAAATAAGAATCGACGGTGGGTGAATGCAGAGGCCTTTTAATTCAAATAAGAATCAACGGTGGGTGAATGCAGAGGCCTTTTAATTCAAATAAGAATCGACGGTGGGTGAATGCAGAGGCCTTTTAATTCAAATAAGAATCAATGGTGGATGAATGCAGAGACATTTTAATTCAAATAAGAATCAACGGTGGTGAATGCAGAGGCCTTTTAATTCAAATAAGAATTGACGGTGGGTGAATGCAGAGGCCTTTTAATTCAAATAAGAATCAACGGTGGGTGAATGCATATGCCTTTTAATTCAAATAAGAATCATCGGTGGGTGAATGCAGAGGCCTTTTAATTCAAATAAGAATCGATGGTGGGTGAATGCAGAGGCCTTTTAATTCAAATAAGAATCGACGGTGGGTGAATGCAAAGGCCTTTTAATTCAATAAGATCAATGGTGGGGTGAATGAAGAGACATTTTAATTCAAATAAGAATCGACGGTGGGTGAATGCAGAGGCCTTTAATTCAAATAAGAATCGACGGTGGGTGAATGCAGAGGCCTTTTATTTTAATTCAAATAAGAATCACGGTGGGTGAATGCAGAGGCCTTTTAATTCAAATAAGAATCAACGGTGGGTGAATGCAGAGGCCTTTTAATTCAAATAAGAATCGACGGTGGGTGAATGCAGAGGCCTTTTAATTCAAATAAGAATCAACGGTGGGTGAATGCAGAGGCCTTTAAATTCAAATAATAAGAATCGACGGTGGTTGAATGCAGGGGCTTTTTAATTCAAATAATAATCAACGGAGGGTGGTGAATGCAGAAGGCCTCCTTTTAATTCAACAAAAATAAGAATCGAACGGTGGGTGAATACAGAGGCCTTTTTAATTCAAATAAGAATCGAACGGTTGGGTGAAATGCAGAAGGCCTTTTAGCAATTTAAATTCAAAGAAGAATCAAACGGATGGGCTGAATGCAAAAGGAGGCCTTTTAAATTCAGAAAATGAAGAACTCGAACGGTGGATTTGAATTGCAGAGGGACCTTTTGAATTCAAATTAAGGAATCAAGAAAGGGTGGGGAATGCAGAAAGGACCTTTTATTCTAATTAAAATAAGGAATCGAACGGTGGATGAAGTACAGAGGACCATTGTTTTAATTCAAATTAAGAATCCAACGGTGGTGGGTGGAATTGCAGAGACATTTTTAATTCAAATAAGAAGAATTCAAAACAGGGGTCGGCAATGCAAGTGAATGGCAAAAGGCATTTTTAACTTCAAATAAAAAAGAACAACGGTGGGATGGAATGCAAAGACACCTTTTTAATTCAAATAAGAAGAATCAACGGGGGTGAATGAAGAAAGACAATTTTAAATAATCAACAATGCGACATTTTATCAAATAAGAATCAATGGCGTGAATGCAGAGACATTTTAATTCAAATAAGAATCAATGGTGGGTGAATGCAGAGACATTTTAATTCAAATAAAAATCAATGGTGGGGGTGAATGCAGAGCAGTTTAATTCAAATAAGAATCAATGGTGGATGAATGCAGAGACATTTTAATTCAAATAAGAAATCAACGGTGGGTGAATGCAGAGGCCTTTTAATTCAAATAAGAATTGACGGTGGGTGAATGCAGAAGCCTTTTTATTCAAATAAGAATCAACGGTGAGTGAATGCAGAGGCCTTTTAATTCAAATAAGAATCAACGGGTGGGTGAATGCAGAGGCCTTTTAATTCAAATAAGAATCGACGGTGGGTGAATGCAGAGGCCTTTTTATACAAATAAGAATCGACGGTGGTGAATGCAAACACCTTTTAATTCAAATAAGAATCAATGGTGGGTGAATGCAGAAGACATTCTAATTCAAATAAGAATCGACGGTGGGTGAATGCAGAGGCCTTTTAATTCAAATAAGAATCAATGGTGGGTGAATGCAGAGGCAGTTTAATTCAAGTAAGAATCGACGGTGGGTGAATGCAGAGGCCTTTTAATTCAAAATAAGAATCAATGGTGGATGACTGCAGAGACATTTTAATTCAAATAAGAATCAACAATGGGTGAATGCAGAGGCCTTTTAAAAATTCAAATAAGAATCGACGGTGGGTGAATGCAGAGGCCTTTTAATTGAAATAAGAATCAATGGATGGGTGAATGCAGAGGACATTTAATTCAAATAAGAATTAGACGGTGGGTGAATGCAGAGGCTTTTAATTCAAATAAGAATCGACGGTGGGTGAATGCAGAGGCCTTTTAATTCAATACGAATCAACGGAGGGTGAATGAGAGGGCCTTTTAATTCAAATAAGAATCGACGGAGGGTGAATGCAGAGGCCTTTCAATTCAATAAGAATCAATGGGGATGAATGCCAGAGGACATTTTAATTCAAATAAGGAATCAACGGGGGTGAACTGCAGAGGCCTTTTAATTCAAATAAGAATCGACGGGGGGAATACAGAGGACTTTTAATTCAAATCAGAATCAACGGTGGTTGAATGCAGAGGCCTTTAATTCAAATAAGGGATCGAACGGTGGGTGAATCCAGAAGGCCTTTTAATTCAAATAAGAAGAATCGACGGTGGGTGAATGCAGAAGGCCTTAAGTTCAAATAAGAATCCAAACCCCCCCCGGGTTTGGGTGAAGCAGAAAAGGCCTTTTCAAATTCAAATAAGAAGTTCGAACGGAGGGTGGAAATGGCAAGAGGCCTTTCAATTCAAAATAAGAATCAAATGGTGGAAATGAATGCAAGAGACCCAATTTTAAATTCAAATAAGAATTCAACGGTGGGTGAATGCAGAGGGCCTTTAATTCAAATAAGAATCGGAAACGGTGGGTGAAATAACAAGAGGCCTTTTAAATTCAAAATAAGGGAATTCAACGGTGGGGAATGCAAGAGGGCCTTTTAATTCAAATAAGGAATCGCGGTGGGTGAAACAGAGGCCTTTTTTTTTTAAATTCAAATAAGAATGGAACGGTGGGGGGTGAATGCAGAGGCCTTTTTTTTCAAATAAGAATCGAGGTGGTGAATGCAGAGGCCGTTTTAATCAAATAAAATCGACATTGGGTGAATGCAAGAGGCCTTTTAATTCAAATAAGAATCAATGATGGATGAATGCAGAGACATTTTAATTCAAATAAGAATCGACGGTGGGTGAATGCAGAGGCCAATTTAATTCAAATAAGAATCGACGGTGGAATGCAGAGGCCTTTTAATTCAAATAAGAATTAATGGTGGATGAATGCAGAGACATTTTAATTCAAATAAGAATCAACGGTGGGTGGATGCAGAGGCCTTTTAATTCAAATAAGAATTGACGGTGGGTGAATGCAGAGTCCTTTTAATTCAAATAAGAATCAACGGTGGGTGAAATGCAGAGGCCTTTTAATTCAAATAAGAATCAAACGGTGGGTGAATGCAAAGGCCTTTTAATTCAAATAAGAATCAACGGTGGGTGAATGCAGAGGAATTTTGTAATTCAAATAAGAATCGACGGTGGGTGAATGCAGAGGCCTTTTAATTCAAATAAGAATCGACGGTGGGTGAATGCAGGGGCCTTTAATTCAAATAATAATCAACGGTGGTGAATGCAGAGGCCTTTAATTCAATAAGAATCGACGGTGGGTGAATACAGAGGCCTTTTAATTCAAATAAGAATCAACGGTGGGTGAATGCAGAGACATTTTGAATTCAAATAAGAATCAACAGTGGGTGAATGCAAAGGCCTTTTAATTCAAAAAAGAATCAATGGTGGATGATGCAGAGACATTTTAATTCAAATAAGAATCAACAGTGGGTGAATGCAGAGGCCTTTTAATTCAAATAAGAATCAATGGTGGGTGAATGCAGAGACATTTTAATTCAAATAAGAATCAACAGTGGGTGAATGCAGACACTTTAATTCAAATAAGAATCAATGGTGGGTGAATGCAGAGACATTTTAATTCAAATAAAAATCAACGGTGGGTGAATGCAGAGACAGTTTAATTAAAATAAGAATCAACAGTGTGAATGCAGAGACATTTTAATCAAATAAGAATCAACAGTGGGTGAATACAGAGACAGTTTTTTTAAAATAAGAATCAACGGTGGGTGAATGCAAAGACATTTTAATTCATATAAGAATCAACGGTGGGTGAATGAAGAGATATTTTAATTCAAATAAGAATCAACAGTGGGTGAATGGAGAGACATTTTAATTCAAATAAGAATCAACAGTGGGTGAATACAGAGACAGTTTTTTTAAAATAAGAATCAACGGTGGGTGAATGCAGAGGACATTTAATTCAAAATAAGAATCAACAGTGTGAATGGAGAGACCTTTTAATTCAAATAAGAATCAACAGTGGGTGAATGCAGAGACATTTAATTCAAATAAGAATCAACAGTGGGTGAATGCAGAGACATTTTAATTCAAATAAGAATCAACAGTGGGCGAATACAGAGACATTTTATTTCAAATAAGAATCAACAGTGGGTGAATGCAGAGACATTTTAATTCAAATAAGAATCAACATTGGTGAATGGAGAGACATTTCTTTAAATCAAATAAGAATCAACAGTGGGCGAACACAGAGACATTTTAATTCAAATAAGAATCAACAGTGGGTGAATGCAGAGACATTTTAATTCAAATAAGAATCAACAGTGGGTGAATGGAGAGACATTTTAATTCAAATAAGAATCAACAGTGGGCGAATACAGAGACATTTTAATTCAAATAAGAATCAACAGTGGGTGAATGCAGAGACATTTTAATTCAAATAAGAATCAACAGTGGGTGAATGCAGAGACATTTTAATTCAAATAAGAATCAACAGTGGGTGAATACAGAGACATTTTAATTCAAATAAGAATCAACGGTGTGTGAATGTGTAGACAAGATAGCATAACAGAGAATCATCACTGGGGGGATTTGATGAAACTGACATTAAGAGAGACTGAATAATTAATGAAAGAAAGACATTTTCATTCAAATATGTATCAATAATGACTGAATAAATGGCCTTCTAACTTGAAGAAACATCAACAACGGGTGTAATCACAGAGATTTTATCGCAAATGAAAGTCACCACTGACGAGATGGCACTAAACTGTAATTCAGATGAAAATCAAATATGACGAGCGCTTAGAAAGCCTTAAACTAAACTGACGCTCTGCGAAATTAAGTTAATTAGGGGCGCAGAAGTCGCTCCTCGTCCATCGAGGTGAGGGAGCAACATAAAAAAAAAAAAAAAAATTATTGTCACTCTGAGCCCGACAAAATAATAGAATAACAACTATGGATGATTCCGCAGTCGGCAGAAGCAGTCAGGTGGAGTTCAGTAAATCATTTTACTTTTCCTTAATCATTTTCAAATAATTTATCAGTTACTCGCATACCTGATCGATCTACCATAGGGTAATTATCAATTGTATGATAATATTTTAGGATATATCTTTGTAATTAAACCAACACCCTGTTCACCAGAATGCACTCTTTTTATTAGTGACTCACGCATTATATAATATATATATATATATATATATATATATATATATATATATATAATATATATATATATATATATATATATATGTAAGAGAGAGAGAGCGGAAAAAGAGAGGGGATTGAGAGAGACGAGCAGAGAGGAGAGAGAGAGAGAGAGAGAATTTTTTATTACCCTTTCTTTTTTAAGGTGAGAAAATAGAACATTGGCTTCGTTACTTGATTTCTCTATTGTTATGTTTATTTGTTTGTGTGTGTGTGTGTGGAGAGTGACTGAGAGACGGTGAAAGAGAGAAGAGAAGAGTGAGAGAGATTAGAGAGAGAGAACCAACGAAACCAGAGAGAGCAGAAGAGAGAGAGAGCCATAAAATTTTTATTTATACGTAAATCTGTTTGTATGTATATAAATTTTGAGACGAGCTAATGAATTTGAAGCTGGGAAAAAAACCGTCGCAAGAAGTAGGAGAGCCTTCATGAAAAAATAATAAATAAATAAATAAAATAATGGAATAATCAAGCTCTTGACTTTCGACACGAATAAACAAAAGGACAACTTTCTCCTTTGATTGTCTTGGTCACAGTGACAGCAATTATTCAATTTCAAGTTGATATCATAAAGTTAAATCTTGCTATTTATTTTCCAAGGAGCATGGAAATGATAATAATAATAATAATAATAATAATAATAATAATAATAATAATAATAATAATAATAATAATAATAATAAAAATGCTGCTATTTATTATATTGCCTTCAACTTATAGTCTTTGATAAATACTGGAATATAAAAAGTTCATATCTTTATATATACATACATATTAGCAAATATTAAGTGACAAATGTCGTTTAATATTAACTTCACTCAACCTTAGGATAACATACACCGAAGGAGAATCTATAAGTAATAAGCGATCTGTCTCCAGCGGAACTCAACCACCGAACGGTTTGGTAACAAGACTTCTCAGTGACGGTAGACATAAGTATATTCTTAGTCAATCAGCTGTCAATCAGCTCAGACCACTGAGCTGATTGACAGCTCTCCCAGGGCTGGCCCGAAGGATTAGATATTTGTACGTGGCTAGGAACCAGTTAGTTACCTAAAAACGGGACCTACAGTTAATTGTGGAATCCGAACCACATTATATCGAGAAATTAATTTTTATCACCAGAAATAAATTCCTCTGATTCCGCGTTGGCCGAGCAGAGAATCGCACTTCGGACCACCGGATTGGTAGGCGAGCACGAAAACCATTCGTCCAACGAGGAACTTATACGGTAGACATTCGGCTGTTATAAATAGCTGGGTGTTTTAAACGTACCAATCGGCTATCATGGTGGAGCTGAATTCGATTGGTATATGTTCAACAGAGTCGGTTTTAACTCGTACCTATTTTGTGAGCCGAGTGGCTAGTCACTGAGAAGTCGGTGTTCCCCAATCATTCAGTTCCTCGTTGGACGAGTGGTTTACGTGCTCACCTACCGATTCGATAGTCTCGAGTTCGATTTCCCGCTCTGCCAACAAGGAATCAGAGGTATTTGTTTCTGGTGATTAGAAATTAATTTCTCGATATAATTTGGTTCGGATCCCACAATAAGCTGTAGGTCCAGTTGCTAGGTAACCAATTGGTTCCTAGCTATGTAAAAATATCTAATCCTTCGGGCTAGCCCCAGGAGAGCTGTTAATCAGGTCAGTGGTCTGGTTAAGCTAAGATATACTTAAAAATTTTTTCCCCAACCATTCGGTGGTTTGAGTCCCACTGTTGAAGGACCAACTATCTTAAAAATTCCCCTGATTTTGAGTTATCCTGCTAAAGAACTTCAACTGGGATATGGCACTGTACAAATATAGTATATGGACTTCGGTGTATGTTGTTCCATGGTTGAGTGAATTTGATATCAAACGACAATTGTAGCGTAATGTTTGTGAGTATATAAAAAATGTCACGCTGTCTGCGATAAAAATACATACATATATATGTGCGTGTGCTTGATAATTCAAAAGATCATGCCAACTGAATTCTTTGAATGTTGCTTCCATTTATCTCGCAAGTGATAGGAAAAACATGAATAGATTTATTCAGAAAATAATGCAGCGTTTTGCAACAGGAGCGCTGGGTCCTGACTGGCGTAGAACCAACAGCGTTTCATGTTCGTACGTACGCCCTATTACTGTAATATTATGGGCCCAAATGGTTGAGAAATGATATGCCCTATGAATGAATAGTTACAGACCCTGAGTTAAAAGATATTATCGGCGGCCTACGATTGAGGTGTTATAAACTGAATTGTCCTGAATTGAAAAATAATCTTATAATTCTATTAACTCCTCAAAGATGCCATAGGTTCGCCCATTTATCATTTTCAACTTGTAAATATTTAACCTAACTTTATATCTGTTCATCTTTGATGTTCAAGACTTATAATTTCGTTTAATATTTTGTTTTGTTGATAATATACCCTCGAATATTCAGCTATTGATTTTATTTATTCAGTTTTATTTATTGTTCTTATACATTCCATTCTCTCTATTGTTATTTGTTAATGATTTTTATTTGTTACATTTCTTTACTTTCTCTTATGCGTTGCTGTTCCTTACATCATGTAGGAATAGTAAGAAGGTATTGGTGCGGAAATGCTACAGACGTATAGCACTCTTGAGTAGCATGGTCAAGACACCATTAGTTTTGGTTATAAAATTGCCTATCCGTAATAGGATACTCATTATCAAATGAAATAAATAAACAGGTTGCTGTAGTTACTACATCGTCCATGAAATATTTAAAAATTGTTTGGTGAATCTATTAAGTGATCTTTATCTCTTATATAGGCTGCGGTCGATTTCGAAGACATCATCGTTAATTCAATTTCATTTTCAGTACGAGTGACTTACAAACCGGTTGTTTCGTAACCTTACCACTTCATGAATTTATTATCTCTCTCTGACGCCTTCTTTCACATTGGACATTCTATTCTGTGGGATATTACCAGAATAATCATAAGCTCTTTTCTAGTCTCTCGAGAATCTTAGCACGTAATGAATAATAATAATAATAATATAATAATAATTAATAATAATATAGAAGGTAGGAGACCCTCTCTTAAACATGTTTTGTTGAAAGATGATGGCAGCATCAGTGACATTGGAATTGATTTTATATGGTCTTTTCAATTCTTCTTATTATTATCTTCTCATCAGGGTCTGATATTGTTTGCTAATAGCTTGGCCATACCGCCGGACCCCCAGGATCCGGAATGTTCATATCTTGGTTAAAGAAATGTTTTCTAAAAATACTAATTTATTGTTATGATAACAAAAGTGATTAACAAATCTTAGTAATGGAATTCCAACGTTTCCAACCGTATCATCGGTTCATTTTCAAGGAAAGGTGAGCGTGAACTGATTGGAATGGGGTCGTTCGGCGGTATTTATTGTGTCCCAGGTGCTCTGTCTGATGGGCGCTGCGTTTTCATTGGCTGAACAGAGGATTAAGTCCCTGAGTCAAGCGTCTTGCAGAAGGAGGAAGCTCGCACTGCTCTTCGCGTGCGGACGCTGGTGACTGGGAGCATAGTATTGGGCAGGGGCACCTGATTGGTCCGTTCGATCGGCTCTATGGTGCCGGCGGGCAGCGCCCTACGTGCCACCGTCGGGAGGAGTGAAGTCTCTTGAGTGGTGTTAAGGCTGGGTCTCTCCTTCCCGATGTGTAGGGCCTCTAAGAGGCGGAGGCGACGGTGGTCTGCTGCCTTATCGATAATACCAATATTAGGAATAATGTCCTTCCGAGTTATCCTGGTATTGTGGACGTTTTTTTGCATGTATTATGGATGGCGCCTTCCTGAGCGTGGCAGGATATCCTCTTGGAAAATCGCATCGTTGTCATACCAATGTAGGCGCCGGGGCATTCCGGACAGGGCATTTGTATTGGTAGACAACGTTAGTTTTTCTTGAGAGGGTCCTGCATCACAGGGGCTGGGTTATTTTTCTTGCTTTTATAGTAAATGATCAATTTTACTTTTTTCGCAGGGTCCGTGGGGGAGACATTCCTTTCGATGATGTTACGAAGGGCTCGTTCATCCTCTTTGTATTTCTTGTGAAATACTCCCTTGTAAAAGAGAGTGACGTCTTCAAGGGCGACGGGGCGAGGGCTCTCTGCTGGTACCACTTATCGATTGTTCTGCGAATGGCTTTTTCGATGTCCCGGTTGGAATACCCGTTGTTAATTAGAATTTTCAATTGGGCAACACGTTCTAATTCAGTGTGCGTGTCCTTCCACGAAGAGCAGTGTGAGAGAGCTCTTCGTGGAAGGATGAATCGCTAGGGAAGCAGACGCAACAAACATCTCATGATGGTGAGGAAAAGGCAGGGGAATAAACCTAAACGAATTTGTCAATGAACTTGGCTTGCTTTGACAATTGAAAATACTTCGTACAATGAATAAAACAACACATATAATATACACAAAACACAGATGAATCGCTAGGGAAGCAGACGCAACAAACATCTCATGATGGTGAGGAAAAGGCAGGGGAATAAAACTATACGAATTTGTCAATGAACTTGGCTTGCTTTGACAATTGAAAATACTTCGTACAATGAATAAAACACACACACGCACACACACATATGTATATACAAATTTTTATCACATCACCGAGATTCATATAGATACATCGAGCTACGAATGCTTTTTAATATCCAATTCGCTCTGCCTCGGAATGAATATATCTTCATATATGTTAACCGAAGGAGAATATTTCAGTCGATAATAATTTCTTCCTCTCGTGGGTTCGAACCAGCGCCCAGCGGACTGAGGAGAAATCAGGACTCCAGTGACATTATCGACTCGGCCAACAAGTGAGGTATAAGTTAATACCGATTCCAACCTTACGAATCACTGTTGAACTCAGGTATTTGTAATTAGAATCGATATCCAACCCCCTCTGCAGTACGTAGCCATTTTATGAAATTTTATTACATCACCGTGATTCATATACATACATCGAGCTACAAATGTCCTTCAAAATAAGCACAGGAGTCTTCAGAAATATACTGGTATCGTTCCGAGTGTGAATTCAGTCTCTCTCTCTCTCTCTCTCTCTCTCTCTCTCTCTCTCTCTCTCCCTCAGACTGAATGAAACTTAACGCAAGGACTTGCAAGCAACTAACTGTTCTCTGGCCTGAGTGATCAGTTATGAAACCGAAGACTTGCAAACCAGTCGCAGGACCCGTCCCGTGGATGCTAGTCATGATTGGGTACTTTATCATATCGATAATCATTTGATTACAAAGCGACATTGTTTTTTTATTTTTGTTCTGTATTCAGGGGAACACTCATCGTGAGATTATTAGGATATATGGTTCCACTCCCCTTTTCATCTTCTTTTTTAGTTTATTTTACGAATACAGAATGAGCATCACATTTTCCTTTTTTCCCCTGTAAATTGATACACCCTGCATAAACACGCCAACGTGAATAATCGCACGAAGAAATGCATAAAAATTGCAAACATTCTCATTAACAAAATCTCTCTCTCTCTCTCTCTCTGTCATGTATTTGGGCATTCAATTCAATGAAATCTGGATTGCGTTCGACGCCGATTTTAACAAAATTATTTTATAAACATCCGATTACAACAAAGCACATATATTTCACTAAAATACGTATATAAGTATTTCGAAAACGTTACATGAAATTTTATATATATATATATATATATATATATATATATATATATATATATATATATATATATATATATATATAATATATATATATATATATATATATATATATATATATATACGTAAGGAAAGATATTTCAAATATAAATATCAATTTCAAAACGAAACCTAAATACACCAAACTTATTTTTATACATTTGTCATACAGATATAAAAATCAATATATGCAAGCTAGTTGAAATATTCACGTATATATCTATTAATGTTTTAGGAAACATCTGAGGTTTACCAGTGAAAACAGGTAAAGGGGAAAGGGGCGGGCAAAGACCTCCTAATCCCTCAGCTGCTATACCCACTTGCGTGCTTTCCTTCGTGAGGCGTGTGTTGGGTAACTAAATACACTTGACCTTTGGCATCTTGGGAATTTCGAAAAACAAGCACCACAAAAATAAAAAGATTAAACAGGTGTGGTAACGGTGCTTTCATATTTTCATTTTTTATTTTTCACAAACATTTTGTTTCTTGTTTTTTTTGTTTTTTTTTTCTCGCTGCATTCTTTCGTAATTCGACGGGGGAGGCGAAACAAATCATCTACTGTTGCGTCAAGATTTAATTTCTGATGTTTTAATCACATGTGATTACGAAACCCTCGTGTTTCTCATTGCTCGTTTCTTTCGCATTCGCTTCGTATTTAGCAGCGACTTGATCGAAGAGATGAAAACCAGTTTTGGATCAGATAAAAAGGTCATATTTTTCTTTTCCTTTAAATCAGATGAAAACGATTATGAGATGACATTTACAATGTATAATTCTGGGTGCGGAAAATTCTAAATTATACGGATATTGTATGTATACTTACGATTAAATTATACAGACAGACATAGGGAAAACAAATTATATATATATATATATATATATATATATATATATATATATATATATATATATATATATATATATATACTATAATATATTACTATTCCCTTTTTAGAATCAAGATTAAAACTACAGAGAAAGCAGACAGCGTAACAGCCACTATGGTATAACTTCTCGACTTCAACCCACTTTTTGGATACACTCAGCAATACGACCCTTGAATCCAAATGGAGAAACAAATGGAAAAATCTTTTAATCCAGTACGATTAACCACACTGTAACCTATCGTGCGTGGCTTCGAATCCCACCACCGGAGTTGAGGATTCTTAATATATTTCTTCATTTGGATTCAAGGCTCACACTGATAATATATATATATATATATATGTGTGTGTGTGTGTGTGTGTGAGCGCGCGCGCCCACGTATATTTATGAGACTGTGTGAGCTTGCAAGTGGATAATTCAAGACCCCTTCATTGAAAGCTAGTTATCTCCAGGTGGCTCACAATACAGTAAGTAATATATTTCAGATCTTATTTGGAAAAGGGAATGAAAAACCTCGACTTGAAGCCAGATTTTAATAATCATAAGACTTCTCGACAGAGCTCCAGCTGTTAATCCGCTCTCATTAGGCTCAAGGAGGCTTACCGGTGTCAGCTGCACCACAAGGGGCCATCCTGGCTCTCTCTCTCTCTCTCTCTCTCTCCCCACTCTCTCTCTCTCTCCTCTCTCTCTCTCTCTCTCTCTCTCTCTCTCATTGTATCGTTTTTCCGTTTAATTCATTAACCTTTTTTAAATTTTTCAACTTTTTACACCTTGACACAACATCTCCCACGTTTTTCTCCAAAATTGAATGATTTTCTCTTTCGCGAGTTTTCATCGGTATTTTTATTTGAGAACTTAGTTTTATTGAAAAGTAAAATAAATGAGGTCTATTACCTTACAGTTATTGGAGAGTGCCATGGGATAATGTTGCTAGCCCAAAGTCCTTCCCAACCTGGTTATGACCCATCGTAGAGTATTAACCACCAGGTACAAAATTAGCTGCTCAGATCATTATTTGTGTTATGGTTTTTTCAATAAACGGGCTTAAGTCATTTCCCCTCCACGGAGTTGAACTCGGGTCTCTTGCTAAGCAAGGCAATAGCATACAAACACATACACACATATGACATATATATATATATATATATATATATATATATATATATATATATATATATATATATATATATATATATATATATATATATATATATAATATGAACATTACTAAATCTTCATTTCTATCATAAAAAATTTGTATGCAAAAAAACAAATTATTTAAATCAAATTTCTACCTTATGAGTTAAATAAAATAAAGTATATTACTGTGGACAGCATAGCAGTTGCAATTTCATTTTTGTCTTTTTTCATATCTACAGAAAAGCTCAAATTTCTCTCTCTTTCTTTCTCCTATTTCTTTTTCCGCCCTGTCTCCAAACCCCTTCTTCCATTTGCAAAGGGCAAGAAGTGGATGGGTGTGCGGCCCTTAAATAGCGATGTGTGAGATCCTGCCCGTCCATTTTAGAGGTCCTTTCATAAGGCGGATGAATGACCTTGTCTCCATAAACATGAGCTTTAATATATTCGTAAGGAATTCTTATAACTTTGCCTCTGTCTCAACAGACGGTCTTGGATTCCTTTTCCAGAGAGAGAGAGAGAGAGAGAGAGAGAGAGAGAGAGAGAGAGAGAGAGAGAGAGAGAGAGCAATGTATAACAAGAGATAATGAAATGACGCGTAGAGTCGTTGAACTCGTGCTCTTTTTTCTCTTTTTATTTTTTCACTATTTTATACCAGTGAAAAAGCACACGGACTAACGAACTCACAAACGTAGAGTATCGATATAATCGGCCATGAATTCACTGAGATACACAGCGTAGTTATATACAGAATATCGAAACACGTATTCGTATTCTAAAGAAAACGAAAAGGCTCAGGACCACTCTTTGCAAATGAGTTGCAATTGGAAATTGAAAACGGTCGCTAATCTCGACTTTCCTCTCACTTCGTCGTCTCTAAGACGTGAACTCTTTCCTTTACACGAACTGACAGATTAAATTAAATTAAAATTTAGCATTGAATGTTCAACCCTCTCCACAATAATAATAAATGTGATTTCTGACTTCCGAGAAGTGGCGTACGAAGAGAAGGCAAGAACACTGAAAAAATTACTATTTTCGTTAAACTGTTCTACGATTTTGGGCATCTGAAGAACAAAATTCAGCGTACTTATAATCATATCGACAAAAGGAGAATTAGGATAAAACACCTGGGTTACGGCAGTCGGAGAAGTTTGAGAAACTCGTTCCCCACCTTGTCAAACGTTTGATTGAATATGTAATAACTTTTCCCCAGTGAAAATACATAAGCATGACTTTAATGAGAGAAAATAGAAAGCAAAGCAATGGTGGTTAATTAGAACATAAATTAACGAAAAAGCGAGATTAAAGTGTAGTGTAGAATGCCTTAAACATATCGAGCTGACAACGAGTTCAAATTCTCGAAATAATGAAAAAGAGAGTTATAATATAAAATTGGTAGCTAATAATGAAATGTGAAAGGTCTATCATAAGATATCATATATATTGAATATTTTGGGAACATTTTCAGTCGAAACGCCGCCCTCCCCCGCCCCAACCTTCCTAGTTTTAAAGATCATCACAACTTTCAGGTGGGCGGTATTCTTCAGCCGAAGAGAGCAGCACCAGCCTTTTGGGACAAGCTACAGATGTCTTCCAGCAGCATTAGGAGGGCAAGACGATCAGTTATTTTTTGGTTTCTAAGTTATTGTTGTTTTGAAGACCTCCCTGCCTTAGGCCCAATCAAATAACTCACCACTGGGGTTAATAAGAGGTCGTTGGTCCTCACAACGCCCAAAATAACAAAGCAGGCTCACTGTGAATATGGGACACGATCTTTCTTTTCTTCTTGCATTGCAAGACTCTTAATAAAGTTTCACCATAATTGCTTCCATGAGTGAATAGATAGATGCTAAAAGGTCTGGAAAGTTACTGGAACAACAGAATAATTATGGCTGTCTATCCTTCAGAGAGTGAAAAAAAAGCAATGATTAATAACCTAATTCTTATCAAGCACAAATCGCAGACATAAAAGCAGAACCAAATATGGGAAAGCTGAATCCAGCAGCAGCTGGTCCCCTCCCCCCCTCCCAGGTCCACGCCCCCACCCCCTCCTTCTCCCTCAGGGTCATCATAGGGTTGGTGAGAGACTATAAACTACAGGGTATCATCTATTTTCCACTGGGGTATATATCAAAGGGGGAACGGGGGCAGTCATTGAAGCCGCCTAGGGCCATACCAACCGATGGGGCCACCTCAGGAAAATCCCACCCAAGGACACAAAGTTGAGAGTCCTGCAGGTTCCTTGCGAAGCGATGACCCTAACGGTCCGATGCCTCTGGGACAGGTGACGAGCGGCCTCTTTACTCTGTGTTTTAAAGTTGGCATCAGCAACTATAACTGAGGAGGACTTCTGATTATAAGTGTCTGGTCGCCATAATCAGTCATCCTCGAGCTTCAAGGGGTAGAACCAAGACCATAGAATTTATCTGGTTATCTATCTATCTAATTATCTATTTTTATTATAAAAATAATATCAAGACATAATTGCCTAAGATATGGAAGCGAATGAAAACAACTAAGAAATAAAAGTTTCGAAAATACTTTTAGATTTAAAAGTCCAATTTAATTTATCATCCCAGAAGTGACACACGGAATTACGAGAGCATTATCTATAACATGCCAAATCAACGTAAAGATAAGTTCTTATATAAAATACTTGGTGGTTTCTTTTGGCAACTCATTTATTATCCACATTTTTTTTTCTAACAAAAATTTTCGATGCTTCTGTAACCTCTATTTTTCCTGAGATACCTGATTACAGAAAACTTTTATTTTTTTTTATTTTTTTTATTTTGAGAAGTCAATCAGAGACTGTCCAACAATATTTCAACATTTTTTATTAGACGGAAATTTGATTTTTGAAGACTTTTAAAAACTAATTAACCAAAAACATTCATGCAAAAAGATAGCGAAAGGCAACAATTCCCCCTACATTTAATAGTTTGGTAGCGGTTCACTTTATTTCCAGTTTGTACTGCTAAGCACTATAAAAACGTACAGCGAAAGGGACCAGGGACCCATTCAATACATAAATTTATCGGGCTTTTATTTTTCGACATTTACACTTAGCAGTTATACCAGATATCATCCAGCGTAAAGGAATCGAATGACAAAGACGAAATAAAACCGTCACAGAGTTCCATCAAATAAAACTATGTTTAGTTACAAGAGAAGTTTAGTTAGACATTAAGGTAAGGTTTAGTTACTTTACAGAATCTTTTCTCAAGTCCTCTTCGTCCAGTCCATTAAAGCCAGCAGTAGTAATTCCTAACAGCTTTAAATTCCCACTCGTTAACCCAAGTTATGACAGGTAATTACAGGCATAGTGTGATACAAAATTTTTGTAAGCAGTCGTTAATGACAGGTAAAACAAGGCCGTTGAAACTTACGTCATGAAACAAAAGAACAAATATTTGTTTATGCAGTTTTCATTCCAGCCTTGAAATAAAAGGTACAAGTGACATTGGCTTTGGTTTTAAGACGAACTCATTTCAATGGGACAAAAGAAATCTCATCAGGTGACTTTACTGGTGTTCCTCAGCTCCTGATAGGCTTGTAATTTATTTTCTGGAGGACCTTAGTGACTGGAAATCAAAATCTACTCCATGTTCGCGTGGATTGTTGGATGACACTTCAAATGTTGTACCTTTTTAAAAAAAATAAAAATAAATAAAAACTGCACTTCCGCGTATATTCTATGAGTGCATAAACAATACTTCCCCTAATAAATAAATACATAATCAAATAACTGAATATGAATAACTAATCAAAGGAAAAAAACATAATACATAACATACGTAAAACAGAAAGTGAAGCATAAAATATGACAACGCCATGTGTAAAATATGAGACCATAGTAAAGTAAAATACAGACTATTAAAAATGAAATTCTATACCCAAACAACAAAAGAAAAAATTAACTCCAGAAAAATAAAAATATTGATAACGCCTACACAAAATACTGAAGTTGTCTACATCTTTATACTTGCAAAATTGTTCACACTTTACCATTCGATTATAAATCAACAAACTTATTATGAAAAAAGTGATGCTTTCATTTACATGAAGAACGTATGATTTCATACTAAGATTCCAATTAAAAACAAATAGGGTAATTGATCGATTAACTTTTGAAACTTGGCATCGCAACGAAATTATACATAAATCTATATACATACGTCAAGCGGTGCATACACCACGAAAAATCAACCGTATGCGCATGCATTCGAAAACTGTAATAATTATGGATTTGGGTATTTAGTGCATACTAAATTATGGCCTAAAATAGATAAGAAATCTGAAGGATTTATTTCTCTTTATCTAATCGAACAGTTCACAGATTCACGGGGAAGAGATTTTACCAATAATTCATCAACAAGAACAAAAAGCAACGACAGCAGCAGCAGCAGCAAAAAAAAAAAAAAAAAATATATATATATATATATATATATATATAAATAAAAAAACTACGACAGAAACCACTGTTTACTCTCTTGAAATTTCGTTGTTGACCTTATAAACGAACTTAACAACTATGCAACACCCACAAACCGCTAAATTCTCCACTTTGTTATTTTCATGTACTTGTATAAAAAAATATACACGAAGCTTAAACCTCTGCTCCCACTCTTTGCCATATAAAAGGTGAAAGTTTAAACCCCATGATTATATTTGAGGTTGGACAGAGAGAGAGAAGAGAGAGAGAAGAGAGAGAGAGAGAAAGGTGGGGGGGGGGGGAGGGAGTGAGGGATTGGGTGGCCGAGGTGGTGTGGGGTTGGAAAAGTGAGAGCACTTACTAATTGTTGCAAACTACCTGTCGAAAATGAGCTGCGGTGAGATGGTCAAGGTGTGAGATCAAAGTCGACAGGTCGTGGTCTTATGGACTGAACTAAAAAAAACCCATTTAAACGTCCCCTGCTCAGAATGACGGGAGGGGGAGGGGGCTGGGGGAGGGGTGGCTAGTTGGGTTAAGGAGGACATCAAGCAATGAAAGGGGTAGCAGGAGTGGTGCAGGGACATTGGGGTAAAGAGAGGGGATGTGGGATTGGTTGAAAAAATGTTTGCGGTAGGTGTGGACCCAATGGGTAGACGTCTGGGCGTTGGGAGAAGTAGGCACTGCTGAGAAAATCACAAGAGAAATTTCAAAGTAAATTTACCCTTTCATAGAAATAATGTATTCCATATTCATATCATATTTATCAGCTTGGACATTTTTATCTGGTACTGCATTATGCTTGTAAATATTCCATATATATCATATAGTTATATAGCTCTGAGTTTCCTTGTTTTAGTTGTTATGATAATGAATTTGATAACTTAGTAAGAACATCTGTGCTATAAAGAAAAAAAATATACCCACTTTGTTTTATATAGAAGGATAAATCTACGCATGTATGCATAATATATGTATATATTATATATATATATATATATATATATATATATATAATATATATATATATATATATATATATATATATTATATATTACATATTTGCAGTATAATATATATATATATATATATATATATATATATATATATATATATATATATATATATATATAACCGTACATATAATGCTGATATTCTGGCATTTATAATTGTACGTTGAACCAGTTAAACAAAAGATGAGAGAGAGAGAGAGAGAGAGAAGAAATGAGCTCTTCTAACCAGGACTTCTTATAACTTCTTAGAAATTTCGTGGCGTGATTTTTTTTTTTGATGCGGGATATGGTCGTATCTTTTAGCTCTGGGGAAAAATTCCTCGACACCCTTCCTCCTCCTCTCCTTCGGAGCTTTGTGAGAAAGAACTATCATTTTGCAGTTTTTTTTTCTGCACAAAACGGTCCACAATAACAGTGTAAAGTCGAGGATACAACGCAATAAATATATGCAACGTGATCCAAGAAATACCAGATTCGTAATGACAGAAGCTAAAAATTGGGCGGTGTATTTATCAGTAAACTGACGATATAAAGATCGTAAATAAAGAAACACTTAATTCTGTACTTACGAATTTTAACGACGTAAACTAACGCTATAACGAAGATCGTCTTAAATATCCAAAAATAAAACTTTTTAATTATATAATAATATTCAGATACATATTTTTGTCCTAATAAACAATGAATTACGCTAAAATGATCCCGTTTCTTGAAACCTACAGTTTCAATAATAATTAGATACTTAAAGGTAAAAAAAATCAACTAAAGCACAAACCCTCTTTAATATGTGAAGTTTGTGGTCACACATCACGAAGTCGACGATAGAAACATGTGACAGGTATATCATTCATTTATGAAATAGAAAGCATATTTTTACATCTTTCTCTTAAGTATATATATATATATATATATATATATATATATATATTATATATATATATATATATATATATATATATATATATATATATCTATATATATATATATATATGATATATATTATATATATTATATATATAGAATATAGATATAGAATATATATATATAATATATATATATATATAGATAAAATAGATAATATATATATATATATATAGATATCTATATAATATAAAGAGGAGGTAGGGGAGACATGACCAATCTACCTTCATCATGCAAACCTGTTTGTCAGCCCCGGGGTAGGTAGGGGATCAGGAAGGTAGGGGAGACATGACACATCCCCCTTCATCTTGCAAAACTGTTTGTCCGCCCGAGATAGGTAGGGGATCGGGAGAGTATGGGAGACATGACGGGCAGCGCCGGTTTCCAGCACAGTGTAGTGCATGGCATCAAAGTTGTGTGTGTATCTATATGTATTTATATACATACATACGTACACACATTTATATATAATGTACTCTCTATAATACATATGTATGAATAACTGAATCACGAAAATATGGAACGTGCCGAATATATAAATAAAGCCAAAATCCACGAAGGAAAGCGAAACGATGGAGTACTGCTGCGAGGCCTTTCGACTTCTCGTCCTTTATTAAGCAGACTGATATAGATATGAAAGTAAGTTTATAAAGAAAGCTCGTATAAATGACAAATAAGGATTATAAAGGAAAATTTGTACCTGGAATCCAACAAAGCTGAAGAATTACTAGGGTAGGTCTCCTAATTCTTCAGCTTTGTTGGATTCCAGGTATACAGTTTCCTTTATAATACTTATCTGTCATTTATGCGAGATTTCTTTGTAAACTTATTTTTATATTTCGTCTTATGTATGTATATATAATATATATATATATATATATATATATATATATATATATATATATATATATATTATATATTTCCCTTTACTATTGGAGGCCGTGGTTGGTTCCCATCTATGTTAATTCTCCAGTTCTCCAGGAAGGCTTTTTGAGACGAGAGTGTCGTTCTTACGATCTTCCTTCCCTAACGACAATCCACTTCCTGAATTGTAAACAAAGTTCTTCAATAATAATAATAATAATAATAATAATAATAATAATAATAATAATAATAATAATAATAATAATAATAATAATAATAATAATAATAATAATAATAATTTCCCTCTGAACATCATAATAATACTGACTGAAAAACCATACTAACCTTTCCCAAATGATACATTTGATAATGATGTCCACGAAGAAAATCAACAAACGTCCAAATAACACTTTTATTACTACGAGCGTAACTTTCTCAATAGCCTAAAACAAACTCTCAGTAACAACTGCTAATGGACAGGCAGTCAGTTAATGGCTGTTGAATAACTGCAACCTACTGAAAACCCATTACTCACGATATGCATACGTCGTTTGCAACGCTAATTGCGACCTAATGAGTGCTCTCGAGTGATGAATACCGCTAGTTTGAAGACCCGACTAATTAGCCAATCAGAGAGCAAGATTACTGCGCGTCTTCCAACATAGCCACCAGTGATACATGGAGGTTGTTGCTTCTACAAACACGCTCACAGGTTGGAAATATGTTTGCATTTACGCACACAGACAAATGCATAAAATCATATTGCTTGCCGAAGCACATGTGGCGTCTATTTTTTCAAAGACAACACTACCCTAATTTCCACAGTTCTTTTTACCTTCAAGGCTAAAAGGATCGAAATGAACTGAATATGGAATTTAGGCCAAAGGCCAAGCATTGGGACTTATGAGGCCACTCAGCGCTGAAATGGAAACGACAGTAAAAGCGTTGATAGGTGTAACAGGAGGAAAACCTCAATGCAGTTGCACTATGAATCAATTGATAGGTGAGGGTGGAAAGTAAGATGGGAGAAAGAGAACATGAAAGGAGCATAGTAAAACGAACGAAAAAGGTTGCAACTAAGGACCGAAAGCACGCTGCAAAGAACCTAAAGTAATGCCTACAGTGCACTGCATGAGGTGCACTGACGGCACTACCCCCTACGGGGAAAAAATTACCGATACTCTGTTTTGCAAAAATATAATTATTTCAGCATGTACCTTTTTTCTAGCTAAGATAGGGTGTACCACCATAGAATTTTCCAGTCCCAAGCAAGGCCCTAGAGATGTAGTTGCTGCTAGCTCCATCCCTTTTCTTGAAATTAGCTGGGGTACCTCTTTCAAAGCTTAGTCAACAGGTGGGTGGGTGGCCGGTCGGGAATCTAAATGACAGGCCTTGCAACAATGTCAGATCTGAACTCGGAATGGAATACAAGGTGTCAGACTGAGTTAGATTTGCGCCCAGTATTGGGGTCGCTGAAATGACAGGTGGCACTGCATCTTGGCCCTTCCGGGAGGGAATCCAGGAACTTGTCTGACCTTTGTTTGTAGCTATTCGTGAAAATGCAGCTATAGAGATAATTCCTTAGGTTAGAGGCCGTAGAAGAGAAGAGAGAGAGAGAGAGAGAGAGAGAGAGAGAGAGAGAGAGAGAGAGAGAAACCTCGTTTCAAAATGAGGAGATTCATAAAACGTTTATTTTCTTCAACACAAACACTTTAAAGTCTCAGCACTTACATATTTATCATCCTCTAAGTCCTCTACTCTGGTACATATTTACGCTTGAAGAGTTAATCACAAATGAACGACTTTATTCTTTTCATCCTTTCGTAGGGTCGACATCCTAGAATATAAGGAACAGGCAAATTCAGATCACGAAGATTTGTTTCACGTTCTCGGCGAATATTCTTGTCGAGTACCCCCTCCACTTGACTTACCCTCTTCAGCATCCTTCTTGCAACCCCTTCCATTCCCCAACCCTTCCCCCACACTAACCCCTTCCTTCGAGAGGCCTGAACCTTCTCCCCTTTAGAAGAAATTCCTGCACACTGCTGAGGGCATCGCGGAATCCGTCCGGGCCTTCAACGGTAGCTCCTCCATCATTTATCCGACGACTTTAATGACCTCAATTTATGACTCCTCTTTTATAAATGCGTCCGAGACCTCGCCTCCAAACGATCTCTGAAAGCCCTTTTGATAACTAAAGTCGATGGCCGTAAATTCGGACACGTCCAGCGGAAGCTTCCTAATGAAAGGCTAGGCTAGAGAGGCGGAGGAGGAGGAGGAGGAGGAGGAGGAGGAGGAGGAGGAGAGAGAGAGAGGTAGAACTGGGGGTACAGTAGCAAAAACAAATAGCAGTAGTAGGAGGAAGAGGCGGGACGGGGTCAGATTAAGAAACGGGCGAACGAAAAACGATTTCCAACGAGTTCATCGTCGACATCAACATAACGTTACTGCTGACCTGTTTCGGTGAAGGTTGGTCGTTAATTAAATTTCAGAAAGGGGCTTCTCAAAACACAACCCTTCTCAACCTACCATTCGTCCGGTTAGGCGCTGTTTCGAAAACAACAGCGCAAAAAAAAAAGTAGAGAGAGAGAGAGAGAGAGAGAGAGAGAGAGAGAGAGAGAGAGAGAGAGAGAGGCGACAATATGACACTAAACACCAAAGTACACCTTAGGTGGATTACATAACGAAAATGCTTTTCGCAACAAGATGGTGGAGAACTCTCCCACTTCGCGTCAAACAAAACGCACCTTCCATTATTATATGTATTTGGTGGGGGTGTAAACCACATTTCTATCTAGGCAGAGAGAGAGAGAGAGAGAGAGAGAGAGAGAGAGAGAGAGAGAGAGAGAGAGAGTCCCTTTCAATTTGAAATTGAATGGGACACCGACACCACAAATGAAGCTGCGTTGCTTTTAGAAGCAGCAATTGATGGGTTTGAAGCCACATCGCTGTCTAAGGAGAGAGAGAGAGAGAGAGAGAGAGAGAGAGAGAGAGAGAGAGAGATATTAGCTATGCAAAGGCTTTCCAAAGGAACACTGAAGATAGACGATATACGGTGCTTGCAATACATCTTAGAGAGAGAGAGAGAGAGAGAGAGAGAGAGAGAGAGAGAGATTCGAAATTGAAAGGGACTCCGACACCGCAACTGAAGTTGCGTTGCTTTAAGAAGCAGCAATTGATGGGTTTTAAACCACATCGCTGTCTAAGGAGAGAGAGAGAGAGAGAGAGAGAGAGAGAGAGAGAGAGAGAGAGAGATTAGCTATGCAAAGGCTTTCCAGATGAACATTGGAGAAAGGCGATAGACGGTGCTTGCAATACATCGTTGTCTAAACAGAGAGAGAGAGAGAGAGAGAGAGAGAGAGAGAGAGGGAGGCGGGGTGAGGTTTCATAGTGTTAAAATAATGTAATGGAGGTGGGTCTGTTGCAAGTGGGCGAGAACAGTGCACATAAGAATAAGAGGAAGAAGAAGAAGAAGAAGAAGAGGAGGAGGAGGAGGAGGAAGAGGAGGAGAATTCTTGAAAGGCCAACAGCGTGTTGCATCGTACGATGATAACCAAGTAGCAGGTGTTCATTGGCTCTTGAACCCCCACAAATATCCCCAGGGATTCATTTCTCTTGTGGGCTTTTGGCATGCGGTTATGACTCATGCCAAGAAGGTTCGGGTACTTGTCAATGGTCAAGAGGCAACAAAAGAACGTCGTGTTCAAACGTACCAAGCAGCCTTCCAGCGATGGTCATGTACAGAGGAATCCTTCGACACCTACTACAGTTTTTTTTTTCTTTTTCTAGTTGTCTAAATTCAAAGAGGGTTGGCATCTTTCCTGGTAGTGAGAGGTCTTCTGAAGAAAGAAAAAAAGTACAAAACAAGAGACAGAAAGATTGTACGTCTTTCGTCACTGGAGATTGTAACAATACTTTTTCTGGAGAGGTTGAAAATGTGAAAGAGTTACATCATAGAGGACTGGAAAATAAGGCAAAGGAGACAAAATAAATGAAAATATAAAGAGTGAGATCAGCAGGCTTGAAGAAAACAAACGAATGATTGCATCAACACAGAAGCTGGGGAAGTGAAAAATCTATTAATCAGAAACATGAAGATGGATCATAACGTAACATCAGTTATTATTAAGAGAATGAAAGAATTTATTCATTCTTTCATATTACATTATGTAACCTACGTCCAGCGCTCTTTTTTTAAAATAAAACTATCGTCAAAAAATATAAATAAACTATGGAAAAGACAATAAGACCAAAAAATTTGGTAAGGCTACATAATGAAATAAAACAAAGCGGGATTCGACCTTCAGCTTACGCAGGATGCGTGAAATTTTTCATTGGCGCTTAAGTAGCAAACATTATATTCCTAACTTAACGTGAAGTGGTCTTCGTGATTAATACTTTTAATTAGTACTACTCATACTAACAACAAGGATCAAATAAAAAGGAGACAAATTAAACACGTTTATATATTCTCAGTTATAAGTGGAAGCACAAAATATTTGAAAAGACATATAACCTCTAAATTCAGTACACCAAATAAATTAAAACGTGCTAAATCCACGGATAGATAGCTCGTTGTTTCACCAACGACAATGAAAAAAAAATACGATACATTTTATTAGTAATAATCTTTCTGTACTGTTTAATATGCACATTGTTCATTTTTAAACTTTTCATTCAGATAAATAAATCGATAAATATCCTATCCTAAAATTCCTGTATCTTTAACTCGGTGCGAAACACCTTCCTCTGATCTTTTTAGACATCCACCCACCCCACAACAACAATAACTAATCAGCAATTTGTAGGCTTACTCCACGAGTAAGTGAAAATCATCAACACTAATGTAGGACGTCTTCGTATAATAAAATTAGTTTGCAGTGTAAAAGTTTCAAGACTTCAAGCTAATGTACGAATATATTTGCAAGCATGAAATATGACACACACACACACACACACACACACACACATATATATATATATATATATATATATATATATATATATATATATATATATCTATTATAGACACACACACACACACACACACACACACTATATATATATATATATATAATATATAATATATATATATATATATATATATATATATATATATATGCATATAATGTATTTTAATAAACCAACTACAAGGTGATAGCACGCGATCAAGCACAGCAAAACCGCCAGAATTTCGGAAAATATGTGAAGGCATCGTTCAACAGCGCATGAGCCCCAGAATCAGCCAACCATCAAATTGAAATGCCGGCACGATCGTCAACTGTTAGTTAATGGGAAGAATTTGTGCAGGAACGTCCGTCGGGAAATCACAAAGACAACGTGACTCTGATGACGTGAATGCAAGCCGTTTAAGTGCCCGGCACTATCTTGAATAACAACAACAACACAGTAATAATAATAATCAATAATCAAGTAATAACTAATAATAATAACTAATAAAATAAACTATTATATAATTTATTATTTTAGTTACTGCAGTCGATAATGTCAGCTCATGTTTTTACGATGTATAAAAAAAACAGTATCTTTATTTTATTACCCTTTGTAGTAAATATAATCAATAGTAATTATTATTATCATTGGTTATTCATTTTACTAGTATTAATTATGTTTGCTTACAAAGATAATAGTATAATATGTGTGCGCCGTGGAGGAGTGGGTTAGGATCGTCAATGGAACTTCCAGTCAAGTTAAGCAACATTGGGGCTGGTCAGTCGTTGGATGCTGACCGCTCTCCTCGGCGTTTGATTCCTTGGAAAGATCTTTACACAATTTCCTCAGTCTACTCAAAAAGGCTGTAAATGAGTACCTATCCCCTGATGGGGTAGGGGTCCAGCTGTGGGTTAAATAAGCAAAACTCAGCAATGATGGAAAGAAATGGAAGGAATAAACGTACAACGACGGTAAATGTAACCTCTAGCAACAGAGGAGCTTTCGGGTCGCAACCAGTATCAACCCAAATAATTTCTCAGTCTACGCAGGCAGTACATGAGTACCTATCCCCTGATCTTTTAAAACCAGGGGTGGAAAGGCCAGCTGTGGGTTAAATAGCAAAACCCTCCAGCAATGAGAAAGAATGAAGGAATAAACGACACGACGTAAAATGGAACCTCAATTATGGGCAACAGAGGAGCTTTCGTCCGGCGGCAACCAGTATTCCCAACCCAAAGTTTAAGGGAGACGGTCCAGGTACTTGAAAGGGGTCGTCATCCAGAACTGATCACACCAAACGACCAAGCCAAAAAAAAACAAAATCACACCTGAGTATTGGAGCGACAGAAGCAAAAGAGAAGGAAATACTGAGATAGGGCTACATCAGGAAGCAAACCCGACGGAGAGAGGATATAGAGAAGATTTGGGTTCACATCTAGGGAATGCAGAGGAATAACAGCCCCCAAACAGGACCCAAAAATCCCAAAGGCTGGCGAGACCAGTATTGAACCCGATAAATAAAAACAACTGCTCTCCCCACAGAAAGAGAAACAACTGGAGGGAAATGTCACATTCAGGGAAAGGTACAATCAATTACACGAAGACGAACTGAGACACGATGCCACAGAAGACAACAGGGAGGATGGAGGTATCAAACAACGACACACCTAAGAAACACGACGAGGTAACAGAAGAGGACGGATGGGTAGAAAAAATTTAGACAATGGATGGGTTAGGCCAGATATAAGAGAGAACAAAGACGGCCCCTCATGAAAGCCTACCACAACACCAAGAAATTTAAGGGAGAAAACAAGTGAGGTCATGAATATGGAGATGCTACATCAGAAGCATATAGAAGAAGATTGGTCAACATCTGGAATGAGAGGAATAAACATCCCCCAAACAGAGCAGAGGCTGGCAGATCAAAGTAAGGAAGATAAAGGGAAAGAAAAAAACAACTGCTCTCGTCCCACACGAAAGAGAAGAACTGGAAAGGGTAAATCACACGACAATGAAATTACACGAAGACGGAACTGATTACACCGATGCCAAGAAAGACACAGGGAGGATACGTATCAAAAACGACAAATCGACCCACGAATAAACACCGAGAGTAACAGAGAGGTACGGAATGGTAGAAAAAGATTAAAGACAAACTGTAATGGGAGCACCAGATATAAAGAGAAACAAAGATCGCCCCTCCATGAAAGCCTACAACACCAGAAATTAAGGGAGAAAACAAAAGTTAGGTTAATGAAATAATCGGGCATAAAGCCTACAAACACACAAGGGACCCAGTATCACAGAAACAAATAACTTTGGTATATGCAGAGCAGATTAGTAGCAGAACTGATGGGGATTCGAACACCAAAACACCACCAGCACACCAACCCCAAACAGAAACCAAAACAGCACCTCCTTGGAAAAGGCTCCCTGAAAAGCAAATCATGGTGATGAGATCTGGGACTTGAGTAAACTGAAAGAGATGGCAGAAATACGAGAAATACAAAGTACAAGAGAGGGGACTAAACAGAGGTTTAAGCACATAAGATCCAACGGTACATGAACAGGAATAAGGGATACCAACAGAACAAACTATTCGGAACCAACCAGAAAAGACTATACAGCCAACTAAGAGGGGAAGACAACCACCCAGAAATTCCTGAAGCCGAACCAAGTAAGAGACTCTGGGAAAACATATGGAGTAATCCGGTATCACACAACAAACATGCAACATGGCTCCAGGAAGTCAAGGAAGAAGAAACAGGGAGAATAAAACAAAGATCCACAGAGATCACCACAGACACAGTCAGACACCAACTAAAGAAAAATGCCAACTGGAAAGCCCAGGTCCCGATAGAAGTCCATGGATACTGGGTCAAAAACTTCAAGGCCCTACACCCACAGAATAGCACAACAACTCCAGCATTGTATCTCAAATCACCATGCACCCAAATGGATGACCACAGGAAGAACATCCTTAGTACAAAAACACAAGAGTAAGGGAAATATAGCCAGTAACTACAGGCCTATCACCTGCCTACCAATAATGTGGAAGTTACTAACAGGTATCATCAGTAAAAGGCTATACAATTACCTAGAGGAGACAAGCACCATCCCCCACCAACAGAAAGGCTGCAGAACAGTAGGAGAAGGAAAACCAACCTAAGCATGGCATGGATAGACTATAAGAAAGCCTTCGACATGATACCACACACATGGCTAATAGAATGCAGAGGAAAACACCATCAGCTTCCTCAAAAATACAATGCGCAACTGGAATACAATACTTACAAGCTCTGGAATAATACTAGCAGATGTTAATATCAGGAGAGGGATCTTCCAGGGCGACTCACTGTCCCACTACTCTTCGTAGTAGCCATGATTCCCATGACAAAAGTACTACAGAAGATGGATACTGGGTACCAACTCAAGAAAAGAGGTAACAGAATCAACCATCTGATGTTCATGGACGACATCAAGCTGTATGGTAAGAGCATCAAGGAAATAGATACCCTAATCCAGACTGTAAGGATTGTATCTGGGGACATCAGGATGGAGTTTGGAATAGAAATATGCGCTTAGTCAACATACAAAAAGGCAAAGTAACGAGAACTGAAGGGATAAAGCTACCAGATGGGAGCAACATCAAACACATAGATGAGACAGGATACAAATACCTGGGAATAATGGAAGGAGGGGATATAAAACACCAAGAGATGAAGGACACGATCAGGAAAGAATATATGCAGAGACTCAAGGCGATACTCAAGTCAAAACTCAAGGCCGGAAATATGATAAAAGCCATAAACACATGGGCAGTGCCAGTCATCAGATACAGCACAGGAATAGTGGAATGGACGAAGGCAGAACTCCGCAGCATAGATCAGAAAACCAGGAAACATATGACAATACACAAAGCACTACACCCAAGAGCAAATACGGACAGACTATACATAACACGAAAGGAAGGGAGGGAGAGGACTACTAAGTATAGAGGACTGCGTCAACACCGAGAACAGAGCACTGGGGCAATATCTGAAAACCAGTGAAGACGAGTGGCTAAAGAGTGCATGGGAAGAAGGACTAATAAAAGTAGACGAAGACCCAGAAATATACAGAGACAGGAGAATGACAGACAGAACAGAGGACTGGCACAACAAACCAATGCACGGACAATATATGAGACAGACTAAAGAACTAGTCAGCAATGACACATGGCAAGGCTCAGGTCTACCAGAGCTCAGAGCGCAAGGAAGGAAAAACTGAAGGAATGATAACAGCGGCACCAGATCAGGCCCTAAGAAACCAGATATGTTCAAAGAACGATAGACGGAAATAACATCTCCATATGTACGTAGGAAGTGCAATACGAAAAATGAAACCATAAACCACATAGCAAGCGAATGCCGGCACTTGCACAGAACAGTACAAAAAGAGGCATGATTTCAGTGGAGGCAAAAAGCCCTCCACTGGAGCCTGTACAAGAAACATCAGCTACCTTGCAGTAATAAAAGTGGTACGAGCACCAACCTGAGGGGAGTGATAGAAAACGATCAGGCAAAGATCCTCTGGGACTATGGTATCAGGACGGATAGGGTGCATACGTGCAAACAGACCAGACGTGACGTTGATGACAAAGTCAAGAAGAAAGTATCACTCATTGATGTCGCAATACCATGGGACACCAGAGTTGAAGAGAAAGAGAGGGAAAAAAATGGATAAGTATCAAGATTCGAAAATAGAAATAAAAGAAGGATATGGGATATGCCAGTGGAAATCGTACCCATAATCATAGGAGCACTAGGCACGATCCCAAGATCCCTGAAAAGGAGATCTTGAAAAGGAATCTAGAAAAAACTAGAGGCTGAAGTAGCTCGGGGCCTCATGAAGAAGTGTGTGATCCCTAGAAACGGCACACATAGTAAGAAAAGTGATGGACTCCATAAGGAGGGCAGGATGCAACCCGGAACCCCACACTATAAATACCACCCAGTCGAATGGAGGACTGTGATAGAACAAAAAAAAAAAAAAAAAAAAAAAAAAAAAAAAAAAATAATGACAATTAAAACCACAGTAGTGTTAAAATATATTTTTGTACAATGCTAAAAATTACTAGGAAAGACTTTCAGATAATACTCCGTATCCCTCTTCGGTATCCGAAAGTCTCTCCTTGTAATTTTTAGCATAGTACAAAAATATATTTTTAACACTACTGTGGCTTTTAATCGTCAATATTAGTCTCGTTATGGAGGTTCCTTAGTTCAATAATAATAATAATAATAATAATAATAATAATAATAATAATAATAATAATAATGATAATAATAATAATAATAACAGAAGTGAAAAGACCTACAGGAACCCATAAGAATGATGTTAAATGGACACTAAACAAATGAACTCTACATTTAACGTGACACTTGTGATGAAAATAAATGAAGAAAGGTTATAGAAAAGATGGCCAAGTAAAGGCTTGCAGTAATAACAGCTCTCGTCGGCAACAGTGCATGCGTTTGGGAAATTTATCATTTAGATGTTTACACACCCAGGAGAGAGAGAGAGAGAGAGAGAGAGAGAGAGAGAGAGAGAGAGAGAGAGAGAGAGAGAGAGAGAGAGAGTAATTTTCTTATACTTTCTTACAGGACGTAACGTAAGAGAATTGAATATTTATTATGTTTCTTTCTTAACCTAACCAATCATAAATGAGAGAGAGAGAGAGAGAGAGAGAGAGAGAGAGAGAGAGAGAGAGAGAGAGAGAGAGAGTCATTTTCTTATACTTTCTTACAGGAAATAACGTAAGAGAAATGGAAATTCATTATGTTTCTTTCTTAACCTATCATAAATGAGAGAGAGAGAGAGAGAGAGAGAGAGAGAGAGAGAGAGAGAGAGAGAGTTATTTTCTTATACTTTCTTAAAGAAAGTAACGTAAGAGAAATGGAAATTTATTATGCTTCTTTCTTAACCTATCATAAATGAGAGAGAGAGAGAGAGAGAGAGAGAGAGAGAGAGAGAGAGAGAGAGAGAGAGAGAGAGAGAGAGACTCTTTCCTTTCCTATTAGTGAGAAAAAGCAAATATTTTTTTCTCCTGTGTGCCAACCTTCAAGACAAGCCACCTCTAAATAAATATTCATAATATTTCTTTTCATATCTGTCAATTACAGTTTAGTAAATTCTCTCCCCGTCCGTCTTATCACCTGTATTATGCAGGTGAGAAAACTTTTTATTACCCGACTACGTCACGACGCATCTCCGTATCTTTGTACACCCGTATCGTAAAAACACAAAAGAAAAAAGCTATTACGACGTTATCGCTACTAGAGGAACGTGAATCTCAAAAGACAAACAGTTAAAATAAAAATAAAAAACCATAATTTTTTATTTAATTTGTAAAAAAATTATCGAATTCTCAAATGCAAAAAAAGCATGTTTAAAAAAATTACGACAACAGCAGAATAGCTGAACGTTATCCCCCAGAATAAATTAATATCTAAACGTAGAGTTTAATGGAAAAAATAAACATGAAAATAATTTCAAATTTCTTGACATTCACAGAGTCGCGAAAGCACGAAAAAATGATTTTAATCAAATTCCGAACATAGTCAACTAGAGTGCTTTTAAATTTTTTTTATTAATTTGCTGAAATATGATGAACATCTTGCGAATATATTTTCCAACTTCAACTAACCTTGGGTGTCATAAAATTGAAATATATTTACAAAAATGTTTCACATGTATACTTTCTGTTCATAAACGTTGTGTAGAAGTATGCATTATACAAAATAATTCATAGAGTACTTATAAAATGAAAATCTATCTCACTGCTATGAATATAACAACATTCTTTTTGAAAATTTACAATTAAATAGACAACGATATGGACCTACCAAAGAAAACGAGAGAGAGAGAGAGAGAGAGAGAGAGAGAGAGAGAGAGAATCTAATAATTCCTGCACCTGAAATAACCGAATAAATTCCCTTTTGATAACGATCATTATCGTACCATCTCCCTCGCGAGTACACACACCAGCAGCCAACATCATCTTCGGATCATGAAAAATGAGTGACATCGCCTGGGTTCTCACAACCCGGTAATTAAGAATGAGTTATATCGGAAAGAGGGAGTTACGGGGAGAGACCTACACTGTGTGTTCGTGTGCCTGAGAGAGAGAGAGAGAGAGAGAGAGAGAGAGAGAGAGAGAGAGAGAGGGAGGGAGGTCCATGCACTAAGATCAAACTTTAAATTTTCTCAGAAATGTTTAAACCTAGCAAGGTACATTTCACGTGTAAACAATAATTAAATACACATGCACACACACACCTTTGTTTGTTATGAAGGTCTATGGAGCATATATGAAGCGACAAAAGGCCTGTTTAGAGTCCCATTGCTAGTTTAATATAGGGCTACGGGATCTGATAAAGAATACAGTACGACTTTTATGAAGAACAGTAAACTATAAGATGGAATAACTGAATAACAGAAGGAGATCTGAAGCAGCTCTGTTAACCATAAGGCTCCACTGCCATTTATTTACTCTTCACAGAATGTATTTTATCTCAAAAAGGCGAAGTTAAATCATCAAACATGATTATTTCTGACTGAGGGGCAAAAAATTGGCTGTTAATAAAGAATTCCGACATGGCTTCAGAGACAATGGAGCAACCATTTGCTTCTTGTACATAACAGGAGTACAAGATGGCCCGATTTCAAGTTATCTGGCGTTGCAACCAGTAGTGCAGGAAACACTCAAACTTCGGATTCCTTGAACAGTCGAATATGTTCCTTGCAAAAGTGGTCTTGACGCAGGAATGACCTGCAACTTTATTTAAGAGACTGACTTTATCACGTCTTTGATAACAAGCCTCCCAGAGCAGTCCAGGAGTGATGGTTATTTTTGTATGTTTTAAAAGGCCCATGGTCGTTATTGGAACTTTGTCGCCGGTACTTCGACTTCCAAGAATTAGCTCTTATTCTTTTTTCTCTATTCGTCTGATTTTTTTCTCTTTGTATCTCACTGAGCTTATTTCCTACGTACACCAGTGAAATCAGGCTATAATTTACACTGTTCACTTTTTGTTATCAGCTTCTTCGTTCTTTATTGGACTACACGTTGACAAGAACAACACAGAACTCCAGTCCAAATAATCGAATTAAATAAACAAAATATTGGCCGCGCATATTAATCCTAGGCCTCACTCTCTCTCTCTCTCTCTCTCTCTCTCTCTCTCTCTCTCTCTCTCTCTCTCTCTCTCTCTCTCTCTCCTTGAATGTCTGAAGCTCATTTAGCTTCTATTGTAAAGTCCCGCAACATTTTGAAATCTGTTGATCACATTCATGCATACATAATTATTTATGCATAGCAAAGGTGAATGTTATATTACACAAATAAGTCAAGCTTATTCCACAATTCAAATTGTAACTTTTCTGTCCAAGTTTCAGGAAATATGAAATATAATTAAGAGAAAAAAGTTAAGTATATCTTAGTTTTACCAGACCACTGAGATGATTAACAGCTCTCCTAGGGCTGGGCCGAAGGATCAGATATTTTTTGTATGGCTAGGAACCAATTAGTCACCTAGCAACGGAACCTACAGCTTAAATCGAGAAATGAATTTCTATCACCAAAAATAAATTCCTCTGACTCCGCGTTGGCCGGGCCGAGAATTGAATTTCGGACCACCGGATTGGTAGCCGAGCGCGAAAACCACTCGTCAAACGAGGAACTTAATTAAGAGAAAGTTCAGCCTGAGAACAAAATGCTTCAACCAAAGTTTCGGATTACGCGAAAGACTGAAACAGTAGACCACTCGATTAAGCACAGTGAACCATGAGTGTAACCTACGTGAGTCATAAATTTAAGTTACACAGATTACAGACTTATCCTGTATCAAATATTAATTAGATAATGGATGATAGATTTAATTCAAGAATTTTGTTTACGCTCCCAAAAACAGAGGTTTATCATTTAAGTAAAAACTTTCCCAATAAAGATGATAAGTGGAAAGGGCATAAAATACAGATTTTGAATTATGCCACCTGTTTTAACTACGGCAATGACAGAGTTATGATGCATAAAATGTAGTTTTACATAGAAATCGATGTGAAGCCATAATACCAAACAGCACTGCATAATTTCTTACCTATAGTAGATTCACATCAACCGTGCATTTGATGTCTAGGCCAGTCCCATACGACGCTCCTGATTGGCTGTTGATAAGCCAATCACAGGGCTGGAAACTGTCTCTCTGGCGAGTTCACATGGGTAGGACCTATGTTCCACCTCTCCTGAGGGATATGTCTTTCAAAAGTATCCCTCAGGAGAGGTGGAACATACATCCTGACTATGTGAACTCTCGAGAGACTGAGAGTTTCCAGCCCTGTGATTGGCTTACCAACAGCCAATCAGGAGCGTCGTAAGGGACTGGTCTAGACATCAAATGCAACAGTTGATGTGAATCTACTGTAGTAAGCCACATTATTCAAAACTGAACAAAACTCTTATATATGAGACATAACAGTACTTGAATTGCATCAGGGCAAAAATGTGGGCAACACAAACTATTGGTAAACAACTCACAGAACAGAACAGATACGAACGCAAAAAATAAAAAGGGCAAAAACGTGCGACCATCACTGACATTCACACTCGAGCTTTATTCCTATGCTGTATCACAATGGAAAAAGGAGTATGGTATATTTCTAATAGCCACAAGAGCCTCTTCACATCTCGATTTCTCCACATTTTCGGATACACTTGTCAGTACAAAGGCTTCAACCTAAATGAAGATCAATATATGTATATATATATATATATATATATATATATATATATATATATATATATATATATATATACATATATTGATCTTCATTTAGGTTGAAGCCTTTGTACTGACAAGTAAATCCAAAAATGTGGAGAAATCGAGATGTGAAGAGGCTCTTGTGGCATTAGAAATATTCTATACTCATTTTTCTATTGTGATACAGCATAGGAATAAAACAAAGTTAAACTTCCAGCTTTTCAATGTAATGTAATCTTAGGATGGCTTAGTCTTGGTAACCATTCGATATTCAGTGTCAGATTTATGGGGTCACGGATTCTTGGTTTGATACGTCAGTATTGGGTTCTTTGTTAATTCACGATAGAGAGGGGGATTTAAATGGTGGTGGTGGTGGTGGGTGGTGGGGGGGGGGGGGGGTGTTGGAGATTGCTGTTGTCGGGTACAAGATCAGGATAGGGGTCGAAAGCTTGTGCCCAAAGTCATCCTATCTGCTAAACTTAGTCAGTCTTTCCATTCGGTTCTTTATAATGAGAATGTAAACGGGCAAAAATAAAAAAAAAAATAAAAAACGAGAGAGAGAGAGAGAGAGAGAGAGAGAGAGAGAGAGATGAGAGAGAGAGAGAGAGAAATACGAAAAAAGTTTGATCAAATCACAATTATCTGGAAGTACTATGGCATTCGGAATGAAAAGGAAATCGTCTTCACTACAAATATATAAGTGAATATATATATATATATATATATATATATATATATATATATATATATATATATATATATAAACTACTTCGTTTCTGAATTTAGAGTTATGCGTAATGGCAGTAACAATAAAGGACATGAAAATAACATCGATATTAGCTTATAAAAATATTTTTTTCAAAAATATATAATAATGATAATAATAATAGTCCAAAATTGCAGGCATTAACCAACTTGCTATAATCACCATCCAATTAAAATTATCTAATCTCTCTCTCTCTCTCTCTTCTCATCCTCCTCCTCCTCTTCCCACTGTATTCGGTTTCCCTTCCTCCTCTCCTTCTTATCACTTCTTCAGTTTCTATCTTGTCCTCCAGCTCCTCTTCATCCTACGCTTCTCCTTCTTCCTCTCACTCAGTCTTCAGTCTCCTCTTGTTGTTCTTCTGATCAACTAAATTCTTCATGGCAATCATGCATGTGGCTCTTCTGCGTACAAATTACGAGATAAACCATAATGAGGGTTCCTAAAATGGAGAAGGATCAGGCAGGGAAATGATGGAGCCATCATTCAAATATTCGTAATCATTGACCATCTGGTATCCATTCTTCATCTGTGTCTTAAAAAAGTATCGTAATTAAGATTTGTTTTGTGCAATCATTTCTCTCTCTCTCTCTCTCTCTCTCTCTCTCTCCTATTTTTTTCGTACCTTCATTACCTCTATTCTTTCTCATCATGCTATCCCAGCTCGTATAATGATGAAAGAAATGATTAAATTTCTTTCTGAGTTGCCGTGTCCATCAGAGAGAAATTGATGCCAAGAAAATACCCATGAATTATTAGAGTAAAGGCTCCAACACCCACAATGCCCATGCTCTGTTACAAGTGTTGTTTATTGATATTATTATCTATATAATGGCGCGCCCGAAAGAACATCCGCTTATTCAGAGAGTTTTCATTTACATGATGAATTTTTTTTATAGCAGCTAAAGTAAGTGAAGTGTAGAACGATATAATGGGTAACACATAAAAATACATAAAAAACCAGAAGACCGTTTAAATTGAAAAATATCAGGTACATGAATCGAATGGTACACATGAACCTTTGAGCAGAAAGAAATCCTTAAATAAAGTTTACGAACTTTGCAAACATGAACACCTTACATGAGACTCCCTGACATTTCACGAATATTGAAGTTCGGTAACGGATCGAAAGACGAGAATCGCCAAATTTTGGCGAGGGAGACCACTGTTTATGAGAAGCAGACGTCTGTGAGGAAAGAAAAGCGACCGGGGTCCAGGTGAGGGCGGGGAAAGAGCGCAAAGGAACATCGGCTGGGAATGATTCCCGCCCCTGCATGACGCGAACTCAATTAACTTTTGATCCTGTTAGCGTGACTTCCCTCTGCCGAGGAGCTCGAGAAATCTGACTTGACTGCGCAAGGAAGCTTCATTGCATACCTGATCAGGAGGCTTCTTAAACGACAGCTCACTAAATATAAAAGGATATAACAACTTTTCTTCACGAGTTTTGCCTTTACTTTTGCCAAATGAATAAGGATATAACTGTTCCTCGCTGATGTCACCTCTTTCCAATGCAAGCGTTAATAGGACATTCAATTCAATGTCCTTATTTTGCAAAGGCCACAAAACCCACTCCAAAAAAAGTGTGGGGGAGAAAGGGTAAAGGAAAATGCGCAAGTCTTAACCACAATACAACCGCCCCTTAAAGTAGGGAAGGTTATAAGAGTCATGGAAAATGCAAGATTTATATTCATTCAAGAATGAATAGAGTCACATCGGAATATACAGTGGCATTACGTAAATGACTTCATACACACTTTACGAAGAATCAATTGATGTACTGATACTGACGCATATGAATTATACAACCAAATTGACACACACACATATGTGTTTATGTGTTTGTGTTAATTTGATTGGAAATATATATATATATATATATATAATATTATATATATATATATATATATATATATAGTAGTGAACTCGTCATACACCAAAACCTCCCACGCCCAGACCTAAAGCCAAACTCTGAGGGAAGTACTTGATGTCTTATTACTATTTATATATATTATATATATATATATAAATATATATAATATATATTATATTATAATACTTAATATTAAATCTTTATTATTATATAGATATATTTTATATATTATATATATATATATATCAATATCTTTATATTAGATCTATATAGATTTATTTATATATATTTATATATATATTATATATATATATATATATAAGAAAATATAGATATAGGTATACACACTCATATATATACATATATTATATAGTATAATATATTATATAATATATATATATAATATATAAATAATAATATATAAATATATTATTATATATATATATTATAATATAATATATATATATATAATATATATATTATATAATATATTCTTACTTTGATCACAATAAAAGGGAAACACAAGAATAAACTGGAGAAAAAAGCTGCACACTCGGCCGAATCTGTAGAACAAGAACAAGGTGTGATCCGACCTCCAGCTTACTTTGGACATGTGCAAGATTTTCCCCTCACACATGAATTGTAAATATTACATTAATAACTTTCAAAGTGGTAAAACGTGCCAAAATCTATGGTCAAATAGAGCCTTGATTCACCAACAAAAAGTAAAATAAATATGCTATACTTCATTAGAAATAATTTTTCTGTACCGTTTAACATACACACTACTTATTTCTTACATTTTCATTCTAATAAATAAATCATAAACATCCTATCCTAAAATCCTTGTATCTTTAACTCAACGCAAAGCGCCTTTATCAGACCTTTTTGGGCTCCTACATAGATCTTTCCTAACACCCTTCCCAACAAGAACAAGAACAATAACAACAACAAAAAAGTAGTTTGTAGGTTTACTCCCCGAGTAAGCGAAAATGAATTACCTGGATAAGCTTTTATGAAGAGTAATGGACGGAGATTAGGGTTCCCGTGAGAGAAACTACATTTTTTATTGTATTTTTTATAGACTGGTGAAAAATAAAGCGTAAGGAGATGTGTGAGAAGAAACTCGATTAGGGAGGTTCATTAAATACCAAGTAACCTATATGGAAAGTACAAAGGAAAACGATACAAAAATTCATAAAATATATTCTATAAAAATATAACATACCACGAACCTTCAGTTAAATAAATCATCATAAAAAATGAATAAACAATAATCAATCACTCTTGATTATCGTGTTTCCCCAGCAGCATTTCCTTTATAGTTCATAGTGTGTATATCACCAAGTTATTTACAGTGAGCTATGCTTTTATCTTAGCAGGGATCTATATTTGATCAGACACAGCCAGCATTAGCTGTAATTTGAGCGATGCGATTCTGATAACGTCTCTGCCAAAGGGGACCATTGCCAGAGCTGCTGACTTTTGAGAGAGAGAGAGAGAGAGAGAGAGAGAGAGAGAGAGAGAGAGAGAGAGAGAGAGAGAGAGAGGATGACTTATTACTGTTATATAAACAAGCAACAGTTATTCCCTCATATTTGAAAATGATCAATCGCGATCACTTCTGTCACCAATTACACAGTAGATTAAATAAATACAGGCATTTCAACCTATTATGAAATTCCACGCAGATGCTTCTCTTGCAACTCATTATTAGTTATCAAAATTATTTCGAGTGATTTCGTTCAAAGTTGTGCTCGCAAAACATCCACTTAACGAATGATAATATTTTGTTCCAACTTCCTGAACTGATTAATAAGTGAAAAGTATAACTCCTGTTTTCCATATTTCTTCATGGCTGATTTATTCGAGGATTTACTTATCGTTATAAGAGCTATCCATATTCATGGTATACTGGCAGAGAAGTAATGATGTAAACTTTTCATTTACAGACATGAATACAGTTTATCGCTTACTAAAATATATTAGTATAAAATAATTTCTCTCTCTCTCTCTCTCATATATATATATATATATATATATATATATATATATAATATATATATATATATATATATGTATATATATAAATATATATATATATATGTATATATATGTAAATATATATATATAATATATATATATATATATATACCACGTGTAAAATACATACAAATATTCTGAGAAATAAATAAAAAATATCTAATTACCGAAGACATTCTTTTCATAGCCGATCACAGTCTGCTACAGAAAACCTACCTGAAGGAAAATGAGTAACCGTTACAAACTAACCATAATAATGTAAAACATTAAAAAAAGGAAACTGGCGTAAAGTAGGTAAAAAAAAAATAATAAAAGCATACACGGAAACTGAAAAGAATAATTTACTAACTAGCGTACAACTGCGTATAAAGAGAGAGAGAGAGAGAGAGAGAGAGAGAGAGAGAGAGAGCCCAGCCCAATCAGGTTTAACATTATTTCAGATGACTAAAGCCAGCATTCTCATCCCGGACCCATCATCCGAAATTCAAATTTTCCTCTTGAACAGGTTGGTTCTGTTCTCGACTTTTATGGACGCATCAGGCTGACCACAAATGTAACTCTCCTCTCTCTCTCTCTCTCTCTCTCTCTCTCTCTCTCTCTATATATATATATATATATATATATATATATATATATATGTGTGTGTGTGTGTGTGTGTGTGTGTGTATACATACTAATATCTATATATATACATATGTATAACATATATATATATATATATATACAGAGAGAAAGAGAAGAGAGAGAGAGAGAGAGAGAGAGAGAGAGAGAGAGAGAGAGGACTATTTGGACTTATGTGTCCTCAGGAATTTTGTTTACAGAACCTACAGTTTATACAAGGTGAAACTCAAAGAAATGATGCACACAAATACACAGGCGAAACGCACACGAAACACACACACGCACATACACTTGCACACAGAAAGTCATGAATAAAAGAAGAGAGGAAGAGGTGAGTGAAAACCGTAGCTGATCACCATATCAACCACCCTCACATTCACAGACACATTTATACGAACACACACACTCATGTTTATAGCCGATGTAGTGGGCAGTCCTCTACATTCCACTGTCCCTCAATCTATTTTTTTTTTTGCAGCCTCATATAACTCGTCCTGTTTCACACACACACACACACACATACACACACACACACACATCCACATCTTTCTTCTTCTCGGTCTTTTCTCTAATTCGATCTGGGCAGAGTGTTTTCCCGTTGCAATATATATGACAGCCACGTCTTCAGTTCCCTTGTTCGCCATTAAACGACTCTGCCCAGTTAATTTCCTACATATTTTGTGTTCACACAAATATCCATAAAATGTGCGGATCTGTCAGGAACACGTTTGAGAAAGAGTGCGAGAGATTTTCATTTCTTTTTTATGAACTTTAACAGTTAGAGCGGACTAGAATTCTACAATATCTTCATTGCCGTAGGAATCTGGACGAGAGACTTGAACTTGAGGAAGAGATTAACATTTTGTTTATATGATCATAATTCATTTTGATTTTATTTTGAATTTTTAAAGAATCTGTCATTAAGATTTTACTTATTTAGCTACATCTTACAAAGGTCAGGCAATCAAAACCAAAGATTTAGTAACTGTGTTGATAATTATTAACCTCTCTTAACCAAACTACCAAGAGACTTTTGTATATTTTCTAATAAATAAAAACTATGCAATCCATTTTCTATCCAAAATATGAAGATGGGTGGCTAAGATCTTTTTATGCACATGTATGCCTAATCATAGTGTTTCCAGGTCAAGCCATCGAAGAACCCTAAGACATTTTTCTCATCAAGGTAAACAAATTAATCCACAAAACTCAAGTTCTGTGAAATGTGTCAGTTCAGTCATCAAGGATAAATTGGTTGCGTGGATGTTAGACAACAGACAGGACTGGTCTGTTGGTCGCCATTTGTTTAAAATATGATGAACTTAAGCCTATCACTCAGGTGTCAGGTTAAGTAAATCTTAGTTTAACCAGACCACTGAGCTGATCTACAGCTTCCTAGGGCTGGCCCGAAGGATTAGATTTTTATTTACGTGGCTAGGAACCAATTGGTTACTTAAGCGACGGGACCTACAGCTTATTGTGGGATCCGAACCACATTATATCGAGTAATGGATTTCTAATCACCAGAAATAAATTCCTCTGGTTCCTCACTGGGAGCAGCGGAAAGCGAACTCGGGCTAGGCGTTAGGTCTACACCATACAAAGCTATAGCTGATTAAGATCAATGAGAAGGTCTGTTATTTTCAAATCCATCTCAAGGTCTTTGAAACAGTGCAAACAGACGGCATCCTTGCCCTAATTTACAAACCAACAGACGACTGAATACCAGCCCACACCCCTCTGGCTACACTACAGCCTGTAGCAGCAACCTCAGGCAGAGTCCGCAGCAACAGCTCCCACCCCTCTGACTGTATTAGGATCTGAACCACAAGCCTAAGCGCTTTGTATATATACACCGTTGCTGAAATTACCAACCATCTGTTCTTAGTCTACTTTAGAGCTCTAATCACCAGTCCGCATCTCTTAGTCTAATCCAGAGCCTGCATCAATCACCCAATGTAGAACCAACATCCGCCACTTGCAAGATATCAGCGTGAAATAGCAGGGCAGAGTATATAGCAAAGCATAGCAGCAATAAATGGCTATGATACTAGCAAGAAGAAGTGGTATGCAGTAGGTGCAAGTGTAACAAGGTTAAGTGCCATCTCACATGTCCAAACAGCAGGTGTTGCAACTGTCCAACTGTGTTTACGTGAGGATAAACACAGTGGTTCAAGTCCAATGAATAATCAGATTTCAGTAATACCAGCACATATCAAAGTCTTAGTGCACTTACATATTACACATTTAAATAAAATCTCTTCAGCAAAGTTATGCAGGGACTATATCAATGTTTTCAGCCATGTCACGCAGTAGCTGAAAACCACCTCATAATAAATGACCGCAATGAAACAGCCATTGCGCATGTAGACATAAAAGTTCAGAATACATGAAATGGCTAGCTTCACACTTTAACTGTAACGTATACGTATATATATATATATATATATATATATATATATATATATATATATATATATATATATATATATATGTGTGTGTGTGTGTGTGTGTGTGTGTGTGTGTGTGTGTGTGTGATGTGTGTGCGCGCGCTATATTCAGGGCCCATTTCCTTAACCTAAGACAAAGGATTCTACTTCATTAAGAAAACCTTGCTTAGCACCACCCTCTTAAATCTCCTTCGCCAAAAAAGCAATTGCAGTTAATTCCATCTCAACAGCCAAGGATCGTGTTTTCCTTAATAACCTCTTCAAGACGAAATAAGGGGAAAGAATAAAAGAAAATTAAATGAAGAATAAAAACTGATCCTTATCCAGTAAATGCTCCCGCATTTCTCATCAGAGTAATTGGTTGTTAGAACACAGACAGATGACGATCGTCAAACAAGAAAGATAAGAATGAAGCAGGAAAGATATGAAATTACGAGGGAAGGGAATAAGGCACGAAAGAATGAAGCATGGCAATTGAAAGGGAATAATGAAAAGGAATACAGCAGGCAAGTAATAATGAAAGGGAATGAAGTAAGGAAAGAATAAGGCATGAAATAACGAATAATGAGAGACTACAGCAAGCGATACTGATGCATGGGAAAATAAATTAAATGACGGAAGTTAGAATGTTGCATGAGAGGATAACTATATTGAAAGAACAAAAATGAAGCAAGGAATAACGGCAAGAAAGAAAACAAAATAAGGAGAATAATGTCAACGAAAAACGAAGTACGGAATAACAAGAACAAACAAATATGAAGAATAAATAAATAAGGAAAGTGAACAAAACAAGAAATA
>NC_061090.1:50413088-50415588 GCF_015104395.2 Macrobrachium nipponense | reverse complement strand
AATTTAGGTAGATACGTAACCTACTCAGTTTTATAAATCAACTTTATAGAACATATAGGCTATATAAATAAAACAAAAACAAATTATTATTTTTCTTCATATATCAGGGTATAAATATGTTTGAGAACATATTTTACTAATTCCAGATTTTATATCCTGTTTTATGCTAATTTCTTTGAAGCCCCCCCCCCCCTCCCTCCCCACCCCATAATGAAGCTAGCTCCTGGATTCACCAGTGATGGAATAGTAATTACGCCACTCGTAACTACATGGTTCATGTCAGTTATAATGTAATCACATGTCTTATCATCAAATTACAATTCTATGAATGGAAACAATATCAAATATCTTACAATTACTTTACAACCATGTAACTCATTAAATTCAATAACATTATAATTACAAAAGTTACAGCTATTTCAATCTTGCTAGTTTTATCTACAGTTTGATTTTTTTTCTTGTAGTTTAAATTACATTCCTAATCATACATAATACACTAAGATATGATATCATGGGTATTTAACTGCTAACACTATTCGGTTTCGTGTTTTACAATTACAAAGGGTTCCTTACCGTCACTGAAGGGTTGAACGTTTTCAACGCTTATTAAGTGGAATCTCTTAAAGAATCATTTACACATATATTATGTAATAATAATGTAGTAATAATCATTTTCTACCCAAGCTTACATAAAAAGACATTAACTAATTAAAAAAAAGTATTTAAATTTATTTGAGACGATAAATCAATCCCCTCGAAGAATGCCGAGTTTTTCTCGGCATGAACAAGGAGGCCGATTTCTTCTCGGCATTGAAGGTCTGGTTCTCCGCCTGTAGAGTTTTTTCTCGGCAAATCGGGGGAAAATTCGGCATTTCGGCAACGCTGTTACAGGAGTAAAGCCTCACAGTCACGCTATGAATCACCAGTTACGAGAGGGTGGAAGAATATGAACGGAGGTACAGTAAAATGAACGAAAGGGTTGCAGCTAGGTGCCGAAGGGATGCTGCAAAGAACATTAAGTAATCCCTACAGACTGACGGCGCTAACCCCCTACGGAGGAGGCCCAGGCAGAAGGACGATGTATCTAATTATACAGAAATCAAACACCTGAATCATATGAAATTACATTCTTCTTTGCATTTTAACACGAACAAAAACGCTCAACTGGTTATCAGCATCATGAATAAAATAGCAGTCCCTAATTCGTCCGAGGCAGCAACGAACCTTTCATAACATGACAATGACTGAATTTGCCTGAAGGAACGAAATCTCGTTACCATGAGAGAGAAAATAAATAGGTTAGAATATTCCAATAACGTTTAAGTAAAATACCTATAACCGATTATGGTCTTTAAAGCTCGGTTTATTGGCATCAATATCCCCCGGGGTTTAAGAGGTTTACAAGGCTGCCGAGATAAATGGCTTGACGGCGTCTCACAATAATCATCGAGATTATTGTTAGTTTGAGCAGTTCGGGCCGAGGCAATTATGTTGTTGCTCTTGATAAAAGCAAACCGTTTAAGTTGAACTTTTTCTCTGTCTTGGATTCGAAGCCTGGCATTTATATTCGTCGAGATGAGCACACGCCCACGTCTCGTGTTGTTCATCTTTCATCCTGTATTCATGGGAATTCACCACCGCCTCTTCCACCATGGGTTCTCCACCACTCTCTCTCTCTCTCTCTCTCTCTCTCTCTCTCTCCGTCATAATGTGTGGCCGGTTATTCTTATATCTTCAGGATTAAATTATAGTTTCTGAACGCCTGAGACAATTTCCATTGAAGACGCTTGATTAATAACCTCTTGGATGTTGTTTATGAAGATATAATGCGCGTACTTGGGAGACCCTTCACATAACAATGTTATCGGCAAAGGTGCTGTTTCTTGCAGCTGATGTCTGCGGTGGTTACTGCTGTTTTTATCGTTGTTGTTGTTGCTGTTGCTGCTGCTGTTGAAGCTGTTACAGCAGTTTAATTTATTCTTAAATTCCATCCGAGCTTGAACTGCTCTAGGAATTATAAGCTGCAAGATGCGTGGTTTTTTGTTATGATTGAGTAATTAAATACCAGATTTGATCAGCTTCAAGAATGCGTTTCGATCAGTTCTTAAAATGAGCATGCACACAGTAGAATTGAATAAAATAACGAGAGAGAGAGAGAGAGAGAGAGAGAGAGAGAGAGAGAGAGCGATTATTTGTGTCGGCGAAATGTGCCATTTCCATCTTCCCGTCGCAGTCGGCCAACAATAGAGCCAGCCTTCAAATTCGCTGATGAACGACCTCCGAGGCATTAAGAATTAAGGTTCGCCGTATTTTACGAGGCCAAAAAGAGGGAGGACTCGTAAACAAGACGGCAACCATCGCAGCAGCAGAGGTGTGGGTGACGTCACCGAGGCACTCACGCCGCCACGTGGTGCTGTCAAGAAACACAAGCCATAATGGCAAAAGCGACTTGACGTCTGCGGATGTCAGATTCGTAAAATCATTTGACGAATGGCTCCGT
>NC_061090.1:50395588-50408088 GCF_015104395.2 Macrobrachium nipponense | reverse complement strand
CTCTCTCTCTCTCTCTCTCTCTCTCTCTCTCTTTGTAGCCATCTTGGGTTTATAGTCTGTTATGTCCATAAGTTTTTAGCTGCTGATGATTTAGAGAGAGAGAGAGAGAGAGAGAGAGAGAGAGAGAGAGAGAGAGGCCTAAGGTGAATGCCATTTCCTCCTGGTTACGGGTGCTACAGAGAGAGAGAGAGAGAGAGAGAGAGAGAGAGAGAGAGAGATCTAAGGTGACTGCCATTCCCTCCTGCTTACGGGTGCTACAGAGAAGAGAGAGAGAGAGAGAGAGAGAGAGAGAAACAAATCAAAGACCTCATCAAGGCGAAACTGGACCAAAGCGATAATAGCAAAGGCCCGGAGTGACTGGGGGATAAAAAGGGATGGAAGACGGCCTCCATTGACAAGTAAGTGGATTACCGACAACCTGTGAAGATTACCCAGTTCCCGCTACGCCGTCGACTTCTGCTGGAAGGCTGTACAAAGCGAAACTGACCGCACGGCAATTATCGTTAACGATGATGATCTGTCCGGGGAAGAGTGGGTGTAATTGTTACTCGGGGAATGGTGCGCGCACACCTACATACATACATATACACACATTTTATATACACACACTATATAGATATAAATATATAATATTTTGGTAATCTTCATAGACACGATGATAAATCACTCATCGGAAAATTAAAAACGTAAATGGGTAAAAAATTATCAACAGTTTCGTTCGCAAATCGACACCATCTCAAGAATATTAAGGAAAAGAAAGAAATATTTACAATATGTGTACCCAAGAATACTCTTAAATCTTGAAACAAATGGAATATCGTTACCAATTACTAGTAGTTTAATAAAAAACATATAACAGTAAAAAAAATACAAAAAATAATGTGTACACATGAAAAGAGCATAACAATGAGTACATATTGAAAAAAGTGCATTATATGAGTGATGATGAACATCATTATCCAATTTGTACTGACGTCTCACAACATGAAAAATAAAACTATGTGATTTATATAAACCAGGAGATAACATTATTTTTTTGTGTGAAAAAAATGCAAACTGGCTCTAAAACAGTAGTTTCAATAAAACCATTGATCTTCAATAAGATTTTTGACCTGGGCCAGTTAGTTGGTAAATTACTTGTACTGCTTTGAGCACACAAAGCATTATTTGTATTGTTCGTTCTTATATTTATCATTTAAAACTCGTTTCTCTGATGGGTACGTGTACATGCTTAAATGCAAAATACTCGAAAAACTCGCTATTTAAAACAGGACATTTATATAAATTTCTTTAAACAAAATAATGAAATACTAACGTCCGTTAGCTACAGAGAGAGAGAGAGAGAGAGAGAGAGAGAGAGAGAGAGAGAGAGAGAGAGAGAGAGAGAGAGAGAGAGAGAGAGAGACTCTGTAGGTGATTTTGTAATATTTCTTTCTACTTCAAAAACAGCAGATATATAACTTTAGTTAATCGCCGACGCAAAAATATCAAATTAGTTCTTGGCTGCGATGTACTTTATCTTAATTCAACGCTGATTTAGGAAATGCAATTGCCAAATTACGATTCCGTAATTCCACTGCAATCAGTAGGTCCATCAAAAACCTACTATCAATAGCGATGGGCAAAACTCATCGATTACTTCGATTACTTTGGTGATCAGTAATCGATTAGCAATTGATTACTTAACGATTACTTTCACAGGAAACTGGTACATTACACGTACTACTACAGTATAATCAAGTCCAGAGGTCCTTGGTATTAATTTATACAGTTATGGTTTATTTCTCTCTCTCTCTCTCTCTCTCTCTCTCTCTCTCTCTCTCTCTCTCTCCTCTCTCTCTAAGCCAAGAATCCTTGAAAATGATAACAAATGAGGACTGGCATTGTCAATAAGTTCAAGTTTAAACCTATATGTATTGTGTTTGTTATTCTATTGTGCACACAAGTAAATATCGATAATCCATGTATATGAATAATGAATTAAGAATATTCTTATTCTTTATTTTTCATGAAGATATGAAGAGCTAGCTGATAAGAAAATGAAAAAAAACTTCTCTTTGAATGAAAAATAAATGTCTCAACTCTTATTAAAGAAATAAAAAATTAGCTTGTTACTTCTATTTAGTTTATAAATTTTTGTTTTTGAATAAGAACATTTTTACTATTTTCTATAAGAAAGCATAATAAATTTTGAAAATTCTTTTAAGATAAATATAAATGCAGTGTAAGGCTCCCCTAACTGATATTAACAAAGAAAGAAATTTGTCTCGTAATAAAAAAAAAAGACGGAAATCGATTACTTGGAAATGTAATCGACTACTGAGATTTTTTAAAAGTAATCGATTACGCCCACCTCTAACTGTCAATACGTTAGCACAGCCGCAGCCTTGTATCTAAAGGGGAAGAAATAGGCAATTTCACTGTTACTCTTGCTTCAGAGAACAGCTCATTCCTAAATATGTAATTTTCTATGAGCTCCGAAGACTTCGGTCTCTCGACCAACAGGGACATTCGTTCCTGGAATACAAAGCCTTGAGGAATTGTATGAAAATATTTCTCATTTTGTTCTCACAAACCATGAATATAATCTCCATATATTACCATTATCATATTATCATTATCATTATGGAACGTGCCTAAGAAGCTTCAAACATTTTGAACAGACCTGTGTAGATTAGAATAATGAAAAACAGAATATAAATACTTTAAAACTGATGTATAATTTATTCCGGAATCGTCGTAAATTTATCAGACAAAATGAAAAGACTATGCAAATTTAATATCTGAAACTTTTTAGTTTCTTGCAAGCCAGGAAGGGTCCGGTGAGGCTGATTGAGAGAGATAACACTAGCAGGATTTTTCTTATTTTTTGAAGACGTTGGACGTTTATGTTCTGGGTGGTTTTGTGGTAAAGGAGTAAAAGTGACGGCAAAGGGCTTTTCTGATTATTACTGAATAAGAGTTGGTCAATGATGATGTCAAACAGTCGGGGAATTACAGATATTGAACGCTTACTCAAAAGATGCTTAACTTTATATATATATATATATATATATATATATATATATATATATATATATATATATATATGAGCGCGCGTGTGTGTGTATATATATATATATTATACATATATCTATATATATGTACATATATATTTAATAAAAATAAATAAATATATATATATAGTATATAGATATATATGTATACATATATATATATATATAATATATATATATATATAGTATAGACACATATATATTTAATATAAATATATATATATATATATATATATATATATATATGTATATGTCATACATATATATATATATATATATATATATATATATATATATGATACATACATATATATAATAAATATTTAATACACGCACGTGCGCGCACACACATATAGTATATATATATATATATATATATATATATATACACACACACATATATATATATATATATATATATATATATATATATATATATATATGTACACACACACACACACACATATATATATATATATATATATATATATATATATATATATATATAAAAAACTGTGCTCTGTATATAATATATACACAACACACTTTATAACATGCTACAGAATGTTTATTACATACACAGTAATACATAGTGCATCACTCATAAACCAACAGAATGTACGTACTTAACATTTCTTTAAATCGCTTTTATACTCTGAATCTGAACATTTCTACTACACATTTATAAGCTCTGTGTAATGATCTGATATTACTTGGTATGAAGAGGCTGCAAGGGAACTTTTACTTGGCATGAAGAGACTGTAAGGGAACTTTTACTTGGCATGAAGAGACTGTAAGGGAACTTTTACTTTGGCATGAAGAGACTGTAAGGGAACTTTTATTTGGCATGAAGTGACTATAAGGGAACTTTTACTTGGTAAGAAGAGACTATAAGGGAACTTTTATTTGGTATGAAGAGACTTTAAGGGAACTTTTACTTGCTATGAAGAGACTGTAAGGTAACTTTGAGAGTAACCAAAAAAGTCAGCATTTCGCACCAATGAACTTGAAAACGCATGCAACTGCAATGACAGGCTGAAATTGCACGTAGTATGGAAAAAATGGAGAAGAAAGCAGCTTGTAATTTTGTTACAGTTTTTGTATAATAAAATTCCAGCTTGCGGTAAAGGATACATATGAATTTGACTGGCTTGTAACAACATGTATAGAGCAAATTTGGCATAGTGTGAAAGATATTGCACAAGATATTCTCAAGACTATTTTAACATTTTCAAGACCACAGTGACGAGAAATACCAGGGAAAAGAAAAGATAAGTAGACACAAAGTCTCTGCATAGGAAAAATGCCTGTGAATGGACTAAATGGAGTAAGAAGCAGCTGAGGTCAGCAGATGTCAGGAGCAATTGTTGGAGATGAAGGAAAGCTGAAGACTAGAGAAGATTGAAGGTTTTCATGAGATGTTTCTGGGAGCTCATTGAACGCAGGATAAGGAGGTGATGAACGTTGATTGTGGCAAGTCAAGGACAACATTTGTTGATTTGAATAGAAACTTGGGAATAACCAGAAATAGGATGATAGAAGAAGTGGATCCCAGAGCAGGCGAAGAAGGAAAGCTAACTACTATCGTTTCCAGAGGCCGTGTAATAGTGTTTTTCCCAAATATCTAACAAACCGGCTTATGAATTTCCATGAAACTACAGCAATGAATGTTTCAAACATTGGCCTAATTTTTGGTGGTACAATGAATTGACAGATGTGCTTAATTAAGCCGTTTACTCTTAGAAAAAAGAGCGTTTCGAAGAAGTGGTACTTAATCACGTAACTGTGACGCAGAGGTCCCCCCAACCCTCCTTCGGTGTTTACACCTATGGCTATCTTAGTACTCCCCCCCCCCCCTCCCCCTTCCTTCTTGCCTTCTTTCCTTCATTCCCATTGTTATTAGGCTACCGAGTAAATCCCTGTTAGGAAAGTGTGTACTGCGCATATAAAATGAGCCGGAAGAGCAATAAAATGTTTTATGGTGGTAGATAATGATTAGATGGTTAACACAAATTATCGAACATAATAGAAGAGGTTTAAAACAGGGGTGTGGAATCGCACTGAGAGATATTCTACTCGGACTCCTACAAATTTTAGATTTGCGACTAAAAAATAAAATAAAATAAAATAAAATAAAAACATTAGTAGAAATAGAAAACAATTTTTTTTCCTTGAGAGAGTTTTATATTTGGAATGATGTTATTGGGGCAAGACTGGAGCAGGATTCAGAAATAATTTCACCGACTTCGACTCCTACCTCAGAGCCCTTTTAGTACATCCAAGGTAATCATCGGCAGCAGTTGTAGTAGTAGCTCTGAACTATTTCATATAGATTCGACTTTAGTCATGGCAAATATGTTGCTTGTCCTCGCCATTGCAAAACTACAAGTGCGCTGAAACTCTTCACCATTTACAACAGACAGAAAGAAAGAAACCGCCTGAAAATTAGTATAAATCGGTAAGAAAGTATGACTTTAATAATTACATGATATATTGCAATATACTGCTAGCCATATATATATATATATATATATATATATATTATATATATATATATATATATATATATATATATATCAAATGGCCGATGTCAATGCCCTTATATGAAACATCTTTTAGAAGTCTACCTTCTAAGGAATTCAAGCTACTCTCTCTGGTGAAATTGATATGATAAATTATATCAAACAATGCTCTCTGTCATTTTCTTCCTGGCAATTGATGTATCGAGTAACCTGTGTTGTATGGAAGAATCAGTCCTACGGCTTAAAACCTAAAGAAAACTATATTTCTATTGCTTTACCAACACTCGCTTGAAGTGCGAAGTGTAAGGTTAGCATGGCTTCTTTCGTCTCCTGTCTTAAGTCTCATTCTTGATCTTCAATGTAAGTGAGTGGGTAAGATATAAAAGGTTGGTATTGTGTTTAGATAAAGTCTAAAGTCACGAATCACATTACCAGGTATGCTGAACTTTTACTGACAAGAATTTCGTATTGCTTGGGGTAGGTCATATGACAATTATCTATGGAGTTAAACAGGCGTTTAACAATTCTGGGGATGGGAGGTACAGGGGAAGAAACGTTATACCAACGTCACTGAGGGACGTCATCACTTTTGTGAATGTGTAGGTGGCTAAGACTGGCTTTAGCCTCATTTTCTTAAGTAAAAAAGTTGATGAAACGTAATTGGCAATGCACAGTAATTCCCAAAATTAAGCCATTGTATGAAGCGCTCCCTGCTTTGATATCATGGAAATCCATCAGTTATTTAATTAGTTATTTAAAAAAAAAACACTATTACACGGCCTCTGGAAACGTTAGTAGAGGTCTGTGGGGTCTATAGGAAATAACCATGTATGAAATTTATTAAATGAATATTCATGGATTGTCGAGTTCATTCTCTAAGAAAATAGTGTGGTTGTTAAACGTTAATGTAAACATACGACAACGATTTTGGTCACACACTATATATATATATATATATATATATATATATATATATATATATATATATATATATATATATATACACACACACACACACACATATAGATATTGTTATGAACTAAGATTGATTATATTCATCCAGGGTTCTTTTTCCAGACTGACTCAGTGCCAAAATACCAGGCAAGAACCAGCAGCGACACAAAATCCACAAAGCAAAATAACTCTCAAAGAGGGATACAAAAAACACTGAATCAAACTTACAAAACTAAATTTAATTAACAAAATAGTCTTAAATACAAAAGTAGTCCTCGAAAAGCTTTCTTAGGAACTGGAAAAACACATACGCTACTTTACAATAATAACACTCGAACCATCACGCGCCTACCTAACTTTTATACCTCAGTCGAAGAGAAAGAAAGGTGTAGGAGGCAGAAAAAAAAAAAAAACACACTTTCCCTAGCAATACGATAGTTGGAGTTGCAGAGTGAAGTAAACCTTAAACCTAATCAATTTTACAATAATTATTAACCATAATACACCTTATAATAATATGTCCTAAATTGACGATAAAACTACACTGAAGAGGTGATGAAGAAACAGCTGAAGAATTCTCGAAGACCACACCGAATTCGTAATCAAGATTATAACGCATCAACAGCGATTATCCTACTCCGGATCACTAGGGGTGTTCTTGCACCGAGGGGATCACCAGGGCAACGTAAATTGTATATTATGTAAGCAGACGGGGGAAGAACATATACGGTCCGCTTACCGTTCTTCGCCACTAGAAGGCCTCCTGACGACTCCAGGAGGTCAAACACACGGCAACAGCCAGCAGCAGCGGCAAGCAGCAGCACAAAAGCAACAGCAATGCTTTTAAGTGAGGCTAAAATTCATTAGCAGGAGCCTCTCAAATTCAATGGTAGCTGCAGGATCAGGAACAAATATCTTCCGCTAATTAAGCCGTGAAAAAATATGCTGCAAGACCTCCTCTGTTGGGGAGCCGATACTCTCTGCCCCGCTGCCCAAAAACGCACTCCAGGTAAAGGGAGAGAGAGCGAAAGCATAACCACGTAATGGGGCAGTTCGACAAGCGAAGCACTGAAGACGGGTAGTCGCTCCACAAAACATGAAAGGCAAAAAAAAAAGTATGGTGAATAAACAATATACAAATGAACACAAACAAAACCTTGGCCGGGGATAAAAGAATGTTTCAGAGAACTTTTCGTGACTTAATTAAAACAAATGACATAAACCACGAACAAAATATTTAAAGTAATTGTGGATTACAATATATAATATATTATATATCATATATCATATATAAGAATATTATATACACTATATATATACATACATATATATATATATATAGACTATTATATAATATATAATGATATATATAAAGGTAGATAGATAGGTAGAGAGATGGATTTCGATATTCCCAATGAATAACGATTAAAGAGAGAGAATGCAGTAAAGGTACAAATCTTCAGCGATGGAACTTGGCATCTGATTAATTCTTCCGCTGTAATACCAAACCCTCTGGAGAGCTTAATTAGTTTTCGGTCCGTCCAAACAGCAATTCTTCAGAAAAAAAAACCGAACAAATAATTAGGCAGTAAAAGACGCGGAGGAGCTTCCAGATTAAGTGGGTCTGGAAAAAAGGAGGAGGAATTTTACGACCCTTCAGGATGACATTAACGATTTGCCCGAAACTTCCCGTCTAGGAATCAAATAACTATATCTAATAAATACCCCTTGTAAAGGAATAATGCAGTGAAGAGAACTGCATAATAATAATAAAAAAAGAAAAGGAATACGTAAGGAAAAAAATTCTACTAATAGATAAAATTCATATCAGCCGCAAAGATCTCGTTCAAAATCTATTTGGCCGATGCAAATTTCTCCCTATGCGGTGAGCGGTAACCTCACTCAAGGATAATCATATATTTATGAACCGGATTACAAAAATATTTACTGGCCATAAGCGAGGGAAATGGACCATCAGAGAAAATTAGATTGCTACAAAGGTCTATCAAAGAAATATTACGACGCGCTTACGCGGTAACGGAATAGGATGCAGTAAAATTAAAGAGACAACTAAACAACGGATGAAAACAAAACAGTTTTTGTAATCTGCCTCTATCGCAGTTTCCTTATTTCGCTTCCTCTTGCGTCGCGTCTCCTATCTCCTTTTCCTCCTCCTCCTCCTCCCGCTATTTTTTTGTCTTCCAATTTTTCTTTTTTCTCCGAGTTCTCCGGTGTTACTCGGTGATTAAAATAGGGCATTAAAACGAATCATTAAACCACAGGAGACTTGGCTACTGGGCTTCGGTGCCCTAGTGAGACGAAACGGTGAGCCCTTGGAAGGAGAGTTGAAGGATTGAGAGCGCACGCAGGATGGCAGGCGGAAATGGGCGTTTATGGAGTAGTGAGAGAAAGAAGAATGTTGAAAAATAAGTGATCCTTGCAGTGCCTTGAATGTTCCAGTATTGCATGCAAATTGAAGTGTATTGAATTTTTATATTTTATGTCGTTGAATTAGCGCACATAATACTGCAGTTACGAAGCTATGGAAATGTCAGGTGACGAAAGAAAATAACGATGAAAGATGCACTGTATATTCGATGGCTTGGAAAAGTCAAGGTCAAGGAAACCTTAAATTGAAATATATAAGTTCGTGATTAGCGGCACATAATACTGCAGTTTACGAAAGCTGAATGGAATGTCCAGGTGACGAAGAATAATAACGATGAAAGATGCACTGTATATTCGATGGCTGGAAAAGTCAAGGTCATAGGAAACCTTAAATGAAATATATAAGTTGGGGTGCTTGGACAGAGAAGGAAGAGTGGCACAGGAGGCTAAATATGCATATTTGAGCAGAGGGCGAAAGGCTCTGACGCCAACGAATAATGAGTTTCTGGAGAGTACAGCGGTACCGATGATATGAAGGATGATGCGTATCCACTTGCAACCTCTAGGAAAAGTACTGCAAAAGTGAATTGTTGGTGACGATTCTGGAGTGCTCGAAAAGCGATTTATGGAAGGCATAGGCAGCGAGGTCAAGAAAGTGGAAACTATACTTCGGAGTGCTTCAACAATCACGCAAAAGCTCGCAAGCTATGAAAGTAGTCGAGAACAAAGGGAACCGTAAGCCAAAGAGATGTGTTATACGGAGCTTTAAAAGATAAGGATTTAAATAAAGGAAATGAAAACTATTAATATTCTAAAGGTGAAAAAAAACAGCTGATAAAAAGTTTAGGAGGTCAGTGGATTTTCAAGTGTGTTTGTCAACTATCACTGTCAATTGAACGCTTGTAACTCAAACGGATGAAGTCGAAAAAACTGGGAGACGGAATGCAAAATAATAGACAAGAATTTTTATCATGAACATAAACCCTCAAAACAAACATCACCTGTACAAACAATTAAATAAAGGGCACAACTACTGACCAACACAGACAACCACAGTTTCTTCACCCCCGCCTCGCCCCCACCTCTCTCTCTCTCTCTCTCTCTCTCTCTCTCTCTCTCTCTCTCTCTCTCAAAGCATTTCGATTCGGGGGAAATCATTCATCCTTTGAGGGATCATCTAGACAACAAGTCCCATCTCATAAGTAAAGGAAATTACGAATTCAAACATTAGCTCATATAATATTCAAGCGTCAAGCGCTGGATTCCGCCAGCATACCAAGGCGGAAATCCATTTCATGGAATCGATGGAGGGTGAGAACAACCACTTCCAGGAAAGCGTTTATTAAACAAACGGAATCTGGAATACCGCTTCGAAAGGGCGTCGCCAGACCCTTAGTTCCCAGTGGCAAGCTCCTGGAAACAGCGGTTATGAGTTTCATGACTGGTCGGAAGAGTCAATTTGATTGATATACATTTACCTCTTGACTGTATGTAAATGTTTTTATAAATACACACAAACAAATACATCTCCATTAATAAGTGTGTGTGGTAATCTACTTTATCTGGAGTGAAATGTCCTATTTTGAATTAATTACACCGACTGAATTATTTTCAAATTTTCCAGGCCAGGAAAAGATGACTGAGTTGCATTGAGTTAAATTATGACAGGTAGCATTAATGCTCAGGTAATGCCCCTAAATGCGCTCGTTCCCTATTTCTGTTTATAGGGACCAAGGTACAAAGCAGAGACCTCCCAAAACAGGTAAAAACTCGAAATAGGTGTAGTAGACACGGCTCCTTTTAGTAAAATTATCAGTTCATTAAGAGGTCAAGAATATCACTACCCAATAAAATGGGAAAAAAGCTCCTACTTGCCCGGCTCGACTCTTAAGGGGAATATATATATATATATATATATATATATATATATATAGATATATAGTATATATATATATATAGATATATATATATAAGCATTCATCAGTGAATGTCATTCAAAGACCAGCTGAGAGATGAGATTCTCACGATTTTTTGGATACACTTTTTCATTTTGCTTTTTTGCGTAGCCTACCTATTTCTTGATACACTTTTTGTTATCTGTAGAATAGAATTTACAATTTAGGCCGAAAGCCAAGCGCTGAGAACTATGAGGTCCTTCAGCGCTGAAAGGGAAACTGGTAGTCAGTAAGGAGGCTTGAAAGGTGTAACAAGAGGAAAACCTCGCAGTTACGCAAGGAAACTTTTTTTTTTTCAGTAAGGGTGGAAAGGCAGATGGATGAAAGAGAATATGAACGGAGGTACAGTAAAAGAAATAAGAGAGGTTGCAGTTAAGGGCGGCAGGGACGCTACAAAGACGCTCTCAATGAATTTCATAGTAATATGTTATCTACTCTGAAAAAATCATAAATCTATATATTAGGCTGGAACTTGCTTCTTGCTTCCGTTTTCCTCTATGAGACAGGCATAAATGTTTCCCCGAGATTGAGCTTTCTCCTTTTTTTTTTCAACCTTATTATGGACCGTCCTATAGGCTTAATACCATAAGGAAACATTAACATAAATACAATGTAAGGAGCGGTGTATTAAGATCTAAAATACAATAATGCAGAATAATGAACATCATCACGACCACTTCATAAAAATGCCCTTTGGAACTCTTTATGGAATAAGGGAAAATGAATGATTATTCAACTGAAAAAGCAGCCTTTTCCCCACCCAAACTTGCTGCCAGGTAAGGATTTATACGAAGACGGTAAAGATGAACATGTCATCGTCTTACTTTCCAACTCCTTACCATCAATATTAAGATCACTGACACGGAAACCAATCGATGAAACCTTGAGGTATATCTCAAGATATATGACAGCATATGATTGAAGGCAATGAAAACAAGTTCATACTTTTCCCACGTGAATAATTTGAACCACCCGCAGCATTGCCAAGAGCACCACACCCCCAAAAGCAATTGAAGCATTTCTTAATGGCAGAAGGAAAACAAAATAATGTGCTCCCTAACAGACATTTTTTTCTTATGGGCCCTTATGCTACAGACCTAAACTTTTTTTTCTGGAGGGAGGGTGAGGATCCTTATGCTACAAGCGATAAACGTGTCTGACAATGAACCATCTTATCAACAGCATTAGAGGGCTGCGACTTCAGGCATTATTCTGAAGAATGAATGCAGCATCCTTCTTTACATCAGATCTATTCACTGTTTACACTTTGCTTACACGAATCCCTTTGTAATCTAGGCCTATCTTATTTCCAAATGATAAATACAAGACATGATATACAAACGAGAATCCTTACATCTAACTGTCGGGGCACCTGTGCAGAATTTCGTTTTCTTCATTCTTTATAACTATTCTGGATTCTGATCTTTTTTCACTTACATATAAAATGAAACTTCAGAGGAGAAATGCAACGGCTGTCAGAATAAATTATATGAAAAAAATATGTTGGAAATCATTCTTCCCACCTATGGAACACTGAACAGTCAATTAGTATATCCCATCTTTATGTACTCAACAACTAAAGTTACAACTAAAGTTATGTAGTGGTACATAACCAAAAAACTACG
>NC_061090.1:50380588-50390588 GCF_015104395.2 Macrobrachium nipponense | reverse complement strand
ATATGAAAATGCTAAGTCATGCTCCAGGAGGTATCAGAGCATGCTCCATAAAAAATCAATTGGAGCGTAGACTCCAAATCTGATATCTTCATCGTATTAAATCAAAATTGTGGTTAGATTGGTTCAAAAACAAATAGTATCATAAAAAAACTCGTAAGATTCTCTGTACCTGTGGATTTGTTAAGCGGTATCGGTAAAATGAAGAACATCCTAAAACAGTCGAGTAAGTCACTGATAGAAGGCACTGGCTAATTTAGGAAGATGATAACTAACAGCTATCAAAAGGTCAATCCAGTGGAATTTGGGTATGTAATGTATCGAGCTATTATAAATGCGCACTTACAAATAATGAGAAAATAAAAAAATAAAAGAAAAATCAATCTTATAACATCTTGCAACCCCATCTGACGTAACGACTGGCAACTATTGTACGTCATTCGAGATGGGGGCGGAGCCTAGATATTAGCTTGAAATTAAACTCTTCAGCTTGTCTCGTTTGGTCCCTTATTCGGCCTCGTTGCTGGTCACATTTATTTCAGGAACGAAAACTGCAACGCTTTACTTTATAATTTTGCGCAGTTACGCTGAAACACTTAATTTCACCGAAATGGAAAGCTTTCCTCTACTGAGACTGGGAAGCGTTATATGCTTGGGTCCTTTTTTAGAGGCTGAAGCAGCAAGAGGAGATGATGATGATGGTGACGATGATGAGACGGCTAAAGTACTCGCTATGCCTTGAAAGGAAGTGAATTCGATTGGAGGAGGGCCAAGCATGGAGTTTAGGTGATAGGGGAGAATGCTTTAGAAATTGGTTGGCGCTGCTTCTCTCTCTTAAATTTATATAGTCTAGAAAGAAGAGAACGCTACATGATAACACAGCCATGGAAACAGATAGAAGCAATTGTCGAAAACATCATGGAGCTAAAAATATCAGGAAGAGCAAGCAGAAGTAGATTAATAGTGCCCAAAACTACACCAGGAAAACTAAGAAAAGCACACAGGACATTAATCCACCACAACCCAGCATCGACAATGCAGCGTCTATTCAGTGCGTTGCCAGCTCATCTGAGGAACATATCAGGAGTGAGCGTAGATGTGTTTAAGAATAAGCTCGACAAATATATAAGCTGCATCCCAAACCATCCAAGATTGGAAGATGCCAAATATACCGGAAGATGCATTAGCAATTCTCTGGCAGACATTAGAGGTGCCTCACACTGAGGGACCTGTAAGGTCTGTAAGGTAAGGTCTCTCTCTCTCTCTCTCTGTAACTTCAATGCCCTTTCTCGAACAGTGAGTAGGATAATTTCTACTTGTTTTATATACACATAACATAAGCCTTTCTGGCTCTCGCACGTAATTTGCGCTGGCGATATGAGACGGTTACTTTCCTCTCCTTATTGGATGCCAGCGAGATGCAGCTTCCCGAGATCTGGCAGACGGACGACATAAGCATCCTGGAACTGCTGCTTGATTCCCTATCTTTCTTGAAGGAATAATTTACAGGAATATAACGACTTCCCATTATTGCATACTTCTGCAGTGCATTTTGAGATGCCTAGTTCGGATGCTCTTGTTGGTTTCTGATACCTATATCCATAGTATTAATTAATGAGCACTTACCTAATGCACAGAAGCATAAACCAATTGCTTTGATGCAATCTCTCGATAAAAATAAGTCTCACGAGTTTCTGTTTTTGGAAAGCAGAATTCACAACAAGAACTTTAATATTTGTGCGTAATCAACACCTGAATTACTATTTTAATGTGATAATGTAGCAATAGAAATAATTGGCAAAGCCATTAAAATCATTGTGATGATTATTAACAACGCGAAAGAAAGCCATTCATTTCCAGAACAAATTTTCCCAGGGAACACAGCCTCTATGGCGAGAAAGAGAACTGATTGACTAATTTCCGTCTAATGTCGTTTTAACAATACACTCTTCTATCTGCAATAAACAAACGAAAAAAAAAAAGTTAATAAATGACTGAGCCAAGAATGGAAGGGTAAAGCGAAATACTGAAGACAGTGCGAGCAAATAAAAATAATTAATGATTCAATTTTTTCTCTCAGACACATTATAACCACCTCAGAGTGACTTTAACGACGGGGGAAAACAAGCTTAACTATGTACCCGAGCATGAACTAGAGTCATAACTGTCCACCACCCCTCCTATTCGGCAGGTACGAGAGAGAGAGCGAGAGAGAGAGAGAGAGAGAGAGGATATTAAACATAAAAAAATTAAACCCTCTTATCAGTAGTACAAGAATTAGCATTATGAGGAATAATATTGCTATTACTCAAATTACTCATATTACTCTCATTACCGCACGTTTTCCATCAAAAATTACGGCAGTACTGAAGTTGTTTAGCAAGAGCATCGCCCCTAAGAAACTTCAAGAATATCACTGTAAAACAACGAGTTGACTTGCCCTAGACTGTGATACACACTGGAAAACAAACTTAAAGATACACACTTTTATTTCTTTACTCTTTATTAATACAAAATCTTCGGGTATGCTGTAAAAAGGGCATAAAACACTAGTTGGCATTCAATGATCATGTTGCAGTGTTACACATAGTAAGCCGTATTCATCGGATTTTGACCAGGAATAAGATGGAGAACTGTGGAGATAAGCCATCGAAATATCAAACGCATTAGGGCCACGATGATAAATGAAAGTATCAAAGCGCCATATTTGTCGCTGTAGCGTCATATACACATACAAAAACACACTCTCACGCACACGGTATTAACACGGTAAACATCCATTTACTCCGAAGCGGAAGCTCCTTGGTTTGTTTGTTTGCTTGTTTGCATAGTGTTTTTACGTTGCATGGAACCAGAGGTTATTCAGCAACGGGACCAACGGCTTTACGTGACTTCCGAACCAAGTCCAGAGTGAACTTCTATCGCCAGAAATACACATCTCTCACCCATCATTGGAATGCCCGAAAATAGAACTCATGGCCAACGAGGTGGAACGCCAACACCATACCGACCACGCCACTGAGGTGCTAGGAAGCTCCTTAGGACGCCGTGTTTTAGTACTACCCCCCTCGGAGATCAAACTATTATGTAGATGCACATTTCTATATTGTGCGGTCGACAAATTATGTTAATAAACAGTTCTCGTTTTTCATTTTCCTCGCTGGTATTATCTTTATTTATACATAGCATTATGTCTTTATATATTTCGTGATCAAGTTATTCATACATACACAAATATATATATATATATATATATATATATATATATATATATATGTGTGTGTGTGTGTATTGTATGTATATTACAACATAATACTAGAACAAACACACACACACACACACACACACACACACACACACACACATATATATATATATATAATATATAATATATACATATATATAAACCTAAAGCAAGTTTTTACAAACACGAACGCATATCCTACAGCAAGAGAAATTTAGCTATCGCGATCAAGTTGATTCATACAAAACACACACACACACACACATATATATAGCAAAGTAAACACTGTATCCGTGTTCTAATATGTTGTAGGAAGCCCACTAAAATTCGGAAAAAATTGAAAGTTTTTATTTAAGCTTTCGGAGAGTACATTTCTCTCCCTCTTTCAGAAAGAGAAATAAAAGTTACATAAACTGAAAACAACGGTCAAGGTAAAAGAAATAACATACAAGCATATGGTTGTATCAGAATAACTTGCCACCCTACGGTGGTTTGCCAATCTTGTTTAACAACTTAACTACACTAACTACATGCTTTGTCATAATTGCATTACAGAAAAGGTCCAGTTTAAAATTACTCTTATATATATATTCATAGCGCCAACATTTTTGGATTAAAATAGATTCTAAAAGTTTCTTTTTTCAGTGTTATTAACAACCTTTATGTTTTTCCATTTTGTCTAGGTTAACCATATGATTTTTACTTTGTCTATGTTGAAACAGGGCGTTTGTTTTTTCATCACCTTTCCTTAATGAGTCACGATGTTGTCTTTTCTTCTGTCAAAATCAATCGTTTCACCTATATAAGTTTTATTACACTCTCGACAGGGAATTTCGTAAATGCATCCTTGTGTTTTGTTTTACATTTGTAGAATATATTATCTAGCAAGGGAGGGAGGAAAGAGCTTCTAGGTAATAATAATAGTGTTTTAACCTTACCACAAACCAAAGCAAACCCTGGACTTTTAAACGAATATTTGAAATTTTGCAACATTGTCCCAGTATATAAGATACAAACACTGTTAAAAAGTACCTAACAAATAATGTTAAAAATGTAAACAAAACACAAGGATGCATTTACGAAATTCCCTGTCGAGAGTGTTAATAAAACTTATATAGGTGAAACGATTGATTTTGACAGAAGAAAAAAAAGACAACATCGTGACTCATTAAGGAAAGGTGATGAAAACAACCCCTGTTTCAACATAGACAAAGTAAAAATCATATAGTTAACCTAGACAAAATGAAAAACATAAAGTTGTTAATAAAACACTGAAAAAAGAAAACTTTTAGAATCTATTTTAATCCAAAATGTTGGCGCTATGAATATATATAAGAGTAATTTTAAACTGGACCTTTTCTGTAATGCAATTATGACAAAGCATGTAGTTAGTGTAGTTAAGTTGTTAAACAAGATTGGCAAACCACCGTAGGGCAGTTATTCTGATACAACCATATGCTTGTATGTTATTTCTTTTACCTTGACCGTTGTTTTCAGTTTATGTAACTTTTATTTCTCTTTCTGAAAGAGGGGAGAGAATGTACTCTCCGAAAGCTTAAATAAAAACTTTCAATTTTTCCGAATTTTAGTGGGCTTCCTACAACATATATATATATATATATATATTATATATATATATATATATATATATCATATATACATATATACATATATATATATATATATACATATACATATATACATATTCTATATATATATATATATATACTATATACTATATATATATATATATATATATATATATATATATATACGTATATTATAGTATATATATATATATTATATTTATATATAATCTATATATCTATACATAGATATATATATGATATATATATATATATATAATATACTATGTGTTATTGTATGTATACTACAAACATAATACTATACCAACACACACGCATATACACACACACACACACACACACACACATTAAATATATATATATATATATATATATATATATATACATATTATAGTACACATATATGTAAATATATTAGATAGGTAATTATACATACATACATACATACATACATACATACTATATATATATATATATAGTATATATATATATATATATATATATATATATATATATAATATATATATATATATATATACTGTGACAAAGTGCCAAGTATCTGGTTACTACACTTACCACTCATTAATTGTTACCTCACAACAGCCAGACACCTGAACCCTCACCACAGGTACTAAACGACTGAATACTCTAAAGGCAACAGTGATCCCTTAACAACTTACCAGTATTGCTGAAAATCAGACTAAGTTCATCAAAACAGGTGTGAGGTAATCTTGTAAGTAATTAAATTAATCAAAGGGCATCACTCCATCAAGAATTTTCAGTCTAAATATTTCCCTGATTTCAAAAGTCTAAGTACTTCCCTGGTTCTAAGTGACTTCAAATAAATTGAAGGAAAACAGATCAATTACCACTCTATGTTTCTAGCTAACATCATTATAATCATAATTAAATGCATGTATACTGGTGAGAAATGAAATACTTATAAAAATTTTAAATACAAAAATTTATTATCCAACACCACAAAATTTTATAAGTGAAAGTTCACAATATCAGGGAAAATTACTGTTACTTGAAAAACAAAGTAAAGTGTTTAATTAATTTATTGAATCAAATTTAAGTAAAAATTAAACAAAATTACTTTATCACAAAATTCAAGAAAATTAATTCAATCAAAATTCAAAAGTGTTAGGCAATGATTGAAATTTGGAAATTAATTCACAAGTGCTAAACAACAATAAAACTTGGAGAGAATTCTAAGTAAATGCAAATTAATTCACAAGTGTTAAATTAAATTAAATGGGCATCGATTAATGAAAATAACTAAGTTAATTAAATTGTGAATGCAAATGAAAACAGAAAAATGTGGAAAATACCAAAATTGCAAAAAGTATTAATCACACAGAATACAAAATAAAAACACACACTTCAATAAGAAAATGGATAAATGCACAAAACATAAAAATCCCTTCAAATGAAACAAACACAAAACACATAAATTTGCAATGTGTAAAAATGTAAATAGTTTCTCTCAAACCATTGTAACCATTAGTTATTAGTTCTCTAAACCATCGTAACCAATTGTTATTAGTTTCTTACCAAACCACTGACTATTAATTATTAGTTCTCTAAACCATCATAACCATCAGTTATTAGTTGCAACTAATAAAAATATAACACACTTTACCTTTTTGGTATACCAATTTTCTTTCTTTGCTGCAGCTTGTTTCACACTCACAAAAACAGGCGCTGTTACACACAAATATAATGGTTGTCCAGATTCCACAAAACACTAAATAATACTAAATAAACTGTAAGAAATATCAAATCTGAAATCTACAAGTTACGAGCGACCAATTTACGTTATGTTAATATAATCCCAAATATGTCAAGGGAGAGAGAGAGAGAGAGAGAGAGAGAGAGAGAGAGAGAGAGAGAGAGAGAGAGAGAGATATGTATGAACGCTATGCGGTTCTAAGATGTAATAAAAAACTCTTCCTTATAAAAGCTGGACAGTAGAGATGACACAAAACGTTTTGGGCAATAATTCTTTCTAGAGGCTTCGAAAAGTGACATAACTTTACAGAAAAAACTGTGAAATCTGCACGTGGCATTCGGCAAAGACATACGCGTATGAGACAGTCTGCTCAACAAACACACGTACCCGATCAAGACAGACTCGAGCAAAAGTCCCTATCAGACTTGATAACAGAATTCCCAAAACACAACAAACACCTCGAGGTCTCTTATCACAAGACGTTGACATAATAGGGAAACAATCCTAGTTTCGAATGGACAAAGTTAATCTCTCTCTCTTTTCATACTATGTTTATATATTCTTTTACAATATGCTATGCGAAATCTGAACACACATTTTATACATCCTACAACTCTATGGCTAGCTAAGGAATCTGAAAAATGTTGCACAATTTTATACAGAACATTTTATACAGTCAAAGAGGGGATATATGCGTATATATATATATATATATATATATATATATATATATATATATATATATATATATATATATATATATATATATATATATATATATATATATATATATATATATATATAAACCTAAAGGAAGTTTTTACCAACACCAACTTACATCCTACAGCAAGAGAAATTCAGCTATCTTAAAGTAAAAGTGGGGAAAAATCGAAATTCCGTTAGGGAATTATTCATGTGGAGCCTTAATCCTCTTTCAAGGCACTTACGAGAAACTCGAATTCACCATATCGCAGCAAACCTCACACACACAGAAGAGAGAGAGAGAGAGAGAGAGAGAGAGAGAGAGGTGGTTTGAATATGAAAATCGAATTTAGAACATTGCATGCATGGTCTTTACGACTGCCTGTCCGCTTTTTTTTTTCTTTAATAGAATTTAAAAGCGGGGAAATATATTCTCGAGACCTGGTAATTATGAGGAATCTAAATTGCTACCGATTCCATTTAAATTCATTCAGCGATTCCAGAGACGATTTATACTTGGTGGGTTGCGCCACATTTGTCTTTCATGAATAAAGATACTTATGTATTTGTCCAGGGTACACACACACAGATATATATATATATATTATATATATATAATATATTATATAATATAGATATATATATATATATATGTGTGTGTGTGTGTGTGTGTACGTATTTTGTGTGTGCGTGGGTGTTTGCCTATATATTTCTAACAATGTTCATTTGTCTGTCGAGTTGAGCGTCTGAGCGTAAAAGTCACAACGAAATGGCACTAAACCGAAGATAATATATCTCATTTTTCAGCCGCTGATCTTTATGACATCAACAGAGTGCGCTCTTATATGTGTCAAAGAACCAGAACACGGGACATTGGCTCTGACTTTTGGACTTTTTTCGTGTATCAAGTCAGATGTGACAAAACATAATAAATTCCATGGGTAAAAAAAAAGCAATAAAAAATAGACTACCCAAGAATTTAAAGTAAAAAGACGTTTGGTTATTGAGAGCTGCCAATTTGTGTATGGAAATATAAGCAAGGTTTGAGTGCCAAATTTCCTTAGCAACGGAAAATGATACAATTAAAATCAAAGATATGTTGAAAAAAAAGAAAAAAAAAAGGCAAAACTACAAGATGCTGATTTTAATACGAGGAGGGACTAGGCTAATAAGGCAGAGGAGAATGAGCAGAGACAGGGTTTTAAATGTCCAGTATAGGGTTGGAAAACATTAGTTGGTCGGTTCCACGACTTTATAGTCCGCCTCCCTCCCTGAATTTATAGTTTCAAATCAGGAAACACGTCCGTCTCAGCGGGACATCAACGAGCCTGTTTAGAGCCACCTCTCTCTCTCTCTCTCTCTCTCTCTCACTCTCTCTCTCAAATTTACACAATCTGTGTACTTATTTTCCCATATCCCTTATTTTCTCTTATCTCCCTTTTTCTTTCTCGAGGATAATCTAAAACATGAATTAGCTCTCTCTCTCTCTCTCTCTCTTAAACCCATGCACAGCCACTGACATCCAATTATTATTCATATATTTCTCATATAAACAACAAGTTTAGCTATTCTTGAAGGCAATGAACCTCTCTCTCTCTCTCTCTCTCTCTCTCTCTCTCTCTCTCTCTCTCTCACACACATACGTAATTTGAAATGCGTATGTATTTACACATTTCTAGAATTAAAAATGAAAGAATACGCATTAAATCCAGGCAACTACTAAAGATTTTACTACGAAACAGCAATATGGATTGTCAGACATAAAAAAAATCAGGTAGAACATTATTTTGTTTGCCCCACCAAAATAAAGAAATCTATTACGTTACAATTCAGCAAGTGCAGGTTAACGACATTTCTATATATCTCTAGGCAAAAAAAAAAGGGAAAAAAACACGGAATGAAAACGATAGGTCGTTCAGTTGAGAGAGAGAGAGAGAGAGAGAGAGAAAAAAAAAAAAGAATAAAAAACACGGAAAAACAAATAAAAGTTTTAGACGACTGTTAAGCTAATGGGACAAGTTTCTTGTCTTTTCTTCCTTTTGAGAACAAGATTCTATAGTTCATTGACTTCCATGTTCCTGGTTGTGGTTTCATGTTGAGGCAGCTGCCAATACTCTATTGATCTCTTTTATGGTATGTAATTATTCTCTGAGAATATCATTGATATGGAGAGAGTATACTACCCCTATTAATGTTATTAGCGCTGAATGATTTACGTGAAGAAAATTTGATGACGCACAAACACACACAATAATATATATATATATATATATATATATGATATATATATAAATATAGTATATATGTATATATATTACATACAATTACAATACATACATACATATATATTATACATATGATATATATTTTACATACATACATACATATATTATATATATATACATACATATATATATATATATAGATATATATATATATATATATAATAATATATATATGACTGGTAAAAATGTTCTGTTACAACAGTATTCCATCTAATAAAAGGAGCCATAAAAACACCAAAATGAAGAGAGAAAAATACTATATTTCAGAGACTGCTGTCTCTCTCTTCAGATAGATGAATGAGAAAAGTTTACAGAAAAGATGGTATTTATACCAAGAGGTCCATCCACAGGCAAGCCAATTTAGGTCACCCCCGCTGATAATCTTCCTTTAATCTTCTTAAGCGTTGGTTGAATGAAAATCTTGTCGATC